>NW_027263541.1:18016-18778 GCF_042370955.1 Sodiomyces alcalophilus JCM 7366 | reverse complement strand
CCTATTAACTTTCGATACTACGATAATATCCTAGTATAGTTATAACGGGTAATAGAGGGTTAGGGCTCGACCCCGGAGAAGGAGCCTAAGAAACGGCTACTATATCTAAGGAAGGTAGTAGGCGCGTAAATTACCTAATCCCGATATAGGGAGGTAGTAACGATAAATACCGATACAGGGCTTATTTAGGTCTTATAATTAGAATAAGTATAATTTAAATCCCTTAACAAGGAATAATTAAAGGGTAAGTCTAGTGCTAGTAGCCGCGGTAATTCTAGCTCTAATATCGTATATTAAAGTTATTATAGTTAAAAAGCTTATAGTAGAAACTCGGGCTCTGGCCGACCGGTCCGCCTTACCGTATATACTGGTTCGGCCGGGCCTTTACCTTCTATGGAACCGTATCCCCTTACTAGGGGTATCGGGGAAACAGGACGTTTACTTTAAAAAAATTAGAGTGCTCTAGGCAGGCCTATACTCGAATAGATTAGTATAGAATAATAGAATAGGACGCGTGGTCTTATTTTATTAGTTTCTAGGACCGCTATAATAATTAATAGGGATAGTCGGGGGTATTAGTATTTAATCGTTAAAGGTAAAATTCTTAGATCGATTAAAGACTAACTACTACGAAAGCATTTACTAAGGATGTTTTTATTTATTAGGAATAAAAGTTAGGGGATTAAAGACGATTAGATACTATTATAGTCTTAACTATAAACTATACCGACTAGGGATTAGACGGTGTTATTCTAACCTATC
>NW_027263541.1:0-15348 GCF_042370955.1 Sodiomyces alcalophilus JCM 7366 | reverse complement strand
TCGAATTACTTACTTAGAATAACCTACCTACCCTCGAATTACCTACCCCCTAATTACCTACCCCTTAATTACCTACCTTAGAATAACGCTGTTAGACCTACCTAGCCTATAACTATATAGAATAAGTTATTTGCGTTAAAATAACCTACTTGGAATAACCTATATAAAGTAANTTATTTTAGGATTCTTTATATAATAGCTTTATAGTAAAATTACTTTAGCTATAGTTAAGTATAAATAAAGGTATAACTAATAATATAAGCTATACTCTTTTCTAAAGTAAATACCCTAAGCCGGCTATACTAAGATTTACCCTAAGTTATATATTTTATTATTATATCTTATTAGATTATTATAAAGTTATTAAGTAGTATCGGCGGTATATATTCGCGTATTCTTTTTATTTTATAGTATAAGCGCTTAGGGTATTTACCCTTAAGCTAATTATTTAAAAGGTATATATATTATAGTTATTTATTTAGCGTATAGTTAAGTATATAGTTATAAGTTTATTTTATATATATATATTTATATTTATATTTATATTTATATTTATATTTATATTTATATTTATATTTATATTTATATTTATATTGACTTTTTTTTTTTTTTTCTTTTTTTTTTTATAAGTTATTTTCCTTATATTATTACTCTAGGGTAGGTTATATAGGCGTAGGCAGCTGCTTTTCTACTAGGTCTGCCGGTTATATAGGGCCGGTGGCCGATTCGAATATATAGGGCGCTAATAGACCCGACTTTTATACCTAAAATCCGTTCTTTAAATTCCCCTATACTAAATCGAGGGTCTTAGCATAAGAGGTTTAACGCTATCCGTCTATAGCGGGGTATACACTAAAAACAGGTCTATAGGTATATAAAGGAAGGCGAAGAGTCCTAATAGACTTCCGAACCTACCGGCGGGGTACTCGATTACGGGTACTCTCTTAGCGGCTACGGCCGCTATAAACCGCTATAAGCGCGTTACCGGTAAAAACGCCGGCTATGGGCCTAGGGCGTTACGCCCGGGTATACTATATCGTTCCGTATCTTTAAGAGCGCTAACTAGCGCCCCCCGCTAAGGCCTACGGGTCCGGGGGGTTACGGGCTAGCGCTCGACCTCTATAGAGGTAGCCGCCCCGGCGGTCTACTAAACTAGAGATACCCGGATTTAGGCGTTAGGGGCTTATCCCCTTAGCGCTACCGGATAGGCTCTATAGGTTAATAGCCGATAGCTAAACCTATACTAAGAGTAGCGGGAGATAACGCCCGCGGTGGAAGCCGAATAGTAGAAGCCGCGTGCCGGGCTCTCCTCCTAAGGCTCCCTAGCCACTCCTCCCGCTATAAGGCGGGTAGTGCGTGGCGAAAGGCGCCCTAGGGAATTTAGAGGGGTAAGGTGGATACCGATAACGGGCTCCGCGGGCTATACCCGGGTCGCCCGCTAACGGTATACTCCTAGTAGGTGCGATACCGGTAACTAAATATCTTTTTAGTGGTGCTTCGGCGCCCCGATAACCAGCCCCGGCGTATAATAGTTACCTGGTTAATTCTGCTAGTAGTTATATACTTATCTTAAAGATTAAGCTATATATATCTAAGTATAAGTAATTATAAAGCAAAACTACGAATAGCTTATTATATAAGTTATTGTTTATTTAATAGTACCTTACTATATAGATAACTATAGTAATTCTAGAGCTAATATATACTAAAAATCCTGACTCCGGAAGGGATATGTTTATTAGATTTAAAACTAATACCCTTTAGGGCTTTAATAATAATTTATAATAACTTCTTGAATCGTATAGCCCCGCGCCGGCGATAGTTTATTTAAATTTCTTCCTTATTAACTTTCGATACTACGGTAGTATCCTAGCATAGTTATAACGGGTAACGGAGGGTTAGGGCTTGACCCCGGAGAAGGAGCCTAAGAAACGGCTACTATATCTAAGGAAGGCAGTAGGCGCGTAAATTACCTAATCCTAACACGGGGAGGTAATAATAATAAATACCGATATAGGGCTTATTTAGGTCTTATAATTAGAATAAGTATAATTTAAATCCCTTAATAAGGAATAATTAAAGGGTAAGTCTAGTACCAGTAGCCGCGGTAATTCTAGCTCTAATAGCGTATATTAAAGTTATTATAGTTAAAAAGCTCGTAATAGAAACTCGGGCTCCGGTTAACCGGTCCGCCTTACCGCGTACACTGGTTCGGCTAGGCCTTCACCTTTTACGGAACCGTATCCCCTTTACTAGGGGTATCGGGGAAACAGGACGTTTACTTTAAAAAAATTAAAGTGCTCTAGGCAGGCCTATACTCGAATAGATTAGCATAGAATAATAGAATAGGACGCGTAGTCTTATTTTATTAGTTTCTAGGACCGCCATAATAATTAATAGGGACAGTCAGGGGCATCAGTATTCAATCGTTAAAGGTGAAATTCTTAGATCGATTAAAGACTAACTACTACGAAAGCATTTACTAAGGATGTTTTTATTTATTAGGAACGAAAGTTATAATAAGAAGCTGTGATTAACCGAACCGAGCTATAGAGATACGATAGATTGCCTTGATTCCACACCTTAGGCTCGTAGGAGGCTAAGCTATATATAGGCTGTGCCTCGGCTAAATACAACCAATAGGAATCCCCTTCCAGTAGCCTATTTTATCCATAAGCCACACCAGCTCTAGTGGCTAATAGCCCAGGAGCTCGGAGTCCTAAATCCGCGCTGCGTAGCCGTACCAGTGTAACTATATTTATATAACCTATTTAGTTATATAACACACCCCCTATTTCGAGCTATTTATTTAAAAACACTCGGAATATACCCAGGCTAGAATCATACTATAGTTAAAATAGCTTTAAAGAGCCGTTTAATAGAAAACTATAAGGGAAAACAGGTTTAAAAGAGATATAAAAATAATATAAAAGAAATAAAAAGGGATAATTAGAATAAAGCAAATAGGTAGCCTAGAATAGTAACCTAAGAGTAATATAAGCTAGAGGTTAGTAGGCGGCTCGCTATATATAATTTTTATAGCCCGGCGGCCGAAATCGAGTTCTTTTAGTTAAATAACCTTCTTGTTAACGATTTTTAACGGTTTTTAACGATATTTCTTTATTTTTTTACTTCCCCAGCTCTTATTTTTTCATTCTATTCTCTCGCTATAATAAGCCGAGCTCGAAAATAGTTAGAAAAGCTGTGTAAGTGCTAACAGGGATAGGCTCCTAAGAAGAATAATGCCCCGGCTAAAAAGGCTACTAAGAATACTACCGTTAAGTCAGGTCGGGTCTTTAAGCCCGTTAAAGTAAGTTAATCGTTAGTAGGAGAGTCGAGTACTTCTTACTAATCGAGCTGCAGAAGAATACCCGTAAGGCCGCTAAAGATACCGCTAATGCCGCCGCCGCCGCCGACTCCTCCGCCGCCGCCACCTCTACCACCGCCGCTAACCCCGACGTCGCCGCTAAGGGCTCTGGCAGCTTAGTAACCGCTCCTAAGGAGCGATTTTCGGCTAAGAACCCCCCTCCCGACTTTGTGGGAGAAAAGTTTAATACGCCCTGCGAAGGGTGTGTTAAGGCCTGGATCGCCGGCCGTAATAAATTTATTCGGTGTATCTCCGTATATAGTATTACTAAGCGCTACGAGAAGTGTTTCTTGGGCGGGCATAAATGCCACCTATAATAAGCGTTATTTTATCGAATAGAGCTAAGCAGAAGCTAATAAGTATAGCCCCTTGGTCGTGGTCCCTATAGCCCGCCGCGCCGCTATCGCCGAGAAGGAGGTGGCTAAAGAGGTTAACGTTAGCGTTAATAATACTGTAAGTTCGCTCCTGGACTATAGTTAAGAAGCTGTCTTCTGACTTTTATAGCTTCTTGACCGTCTACGCCCAGCCCTACGCCTATTCTGGGATTTACTTAAGTGCCCCGAGCATCCCGAGATTTTTAAGCCGGCCCACTAGGCTCCCGTCGCTTTAGGAGCTAGTACGGCAGCGGCCGCTAGTGCTAATCCTAAAAAGAGGATTAAACACTATTTAATAACCGCTATCGAGGATATTTTCGGTATAGTGGATAAGGCTTGTAAGAGCCGGGTTAGCGGGGCCTCCCGTAGTGTCACCCCCTTTACTCTAAATAAGCAGAACTAAGCTGGTAGAGAGGAGGCGCGGGCTAATAAGGCCGCTGTTATTAAGGGTGCCCCTGAGGGTAATAATATTACTATTAAGGAAGGTTATAATGTTATTATTTAAGTATTATTAGGGTAGTTTAGTTATCCGTTCCGGCTTTAGCCGATAAAATCCTATCCGTTACTACGCTGCTCTGAATTCCTAATTATCGCCCGCTAACTAGGTTAAGATATGCTTTGAAT
The DNA here is from genome assembly GCF_042370955.1 of Sodiomyces alcalophilus JCM 7366. Taxonomy (NCBI): domain Eukaryota; kingdom Fungi; phylum Ascomycota; class Sordariomycetes; order Glomerellales; family Plectosphaerellaceae; genus Sodiomyces; species Sodiomyces alcalophilus. Next base: position 10,983 of record NW_027263541.1, on the reverse strand, counting down.
TACTCGAACTTTTAACGACTAAGGGCCTTTGTGAGCCTGTCTACCGGCATCTCGGCGGTTAGTAAGTAAACGATTTAAAAAGCTCCCTTCTTATACTCTTAACGTATCTATAAGCTTTGAATATTAACGTAATAAAGCCTAGTCTTAATTCGGGCGCGCTCTTCCACTATAAGTCGAATCGTCTAGCAGTTATTGCAGGCTATCTCCTAGGGGGTCCCGGGGTTAAACCGCATTTTTATAAATAGCCGTTTTAAGCTTATAGTCTTTTTCGTAGTTTCCTGTAAAGCGAGCAGCTTAGCTTCCGTTAAAGAAGTCGTGATAGTCGATTATCTTAAGGCTTTCTAAACCACTAAACCGCCGAATAGGCTAATAAGATAGCCTTATAAGGAACGCCGGGTTTCGAGGTCGTCAGCGAAGGATACGTCGCTTATAATCACTATAGCCTACGTTACGTAGCTCGAATCCGTGCCGTACTAGATTATTAAGTCCCGCGTCACGTATAAGTAACGAATAGCTTATTCCACGGCGTCTTAATACTCTTTCGACGGGTTAGTCAGGAACCTAGAAAGCGAGGAAGCAGAAAACGCGATGTCTAGCCGTAGTATCACTACTATATAGAGTAATAAGCTAACCTTCTCCTAAAAAGCCTTAATCTCCTATAGTATGGCCTGGTCCTCCCGCTTTACGAGCTCTATAGCAGGGATTAGTATACTAGGATATATATTCCGATCTACTTAGTTAAAGCGAGCTACGATCTTTTCTATATATAACTTGTGCGATAGGAAGATCTTTCGGTTAGGTCGGTCTTGGATAATATATATACTAAGAAACCACTCTATGTCCCCTTTCTTAGAGAGCTCGTATTTATCTTTTAATCCCTTGATAGCTATAAGAGCTGTGTGTGGGCGGTCCTGATAGTAAAGGAACAGAATATCGTCCATAAAGAATACCATAAAGGCATCGCGAGCTTCTAAAAAGAATAGGCATAGTTCTTCCTTACTATAAACTAAACCAACAGATTCGAGTGTAGCAATAAGGTCCTTATACCATAGAAAAGGAGAATCGCGCAGGCCGTATAAGGCTTTATTAAGCTCTAAGCTAGTCTCGGGCTTCTTAAAGCTATCCGGTAACTAATAGATAATAGGCTCGCCGTCTTTACTTCTTTCGGCGTTAACAAAAGCGTTAATAACGTCGAACTACTTAATTTCTAGATCGAACTATGCTGCTAGAGCCACTACTACGCGGAAAGACCGAGAAGTAAGCGTGGTAGTATAGGTGCCCTCGATTATAGAGCTTACCTGTAGGTCTCCTCGAATAATAAGGCGCGATTTGTATCGCTCTAAAATACCCTCCTTATCGAAAACGTACGTGAACACCTATATTAGGGGAATTAGCCTCGTAATAGCCTGGTTCCGTGGGATCTCTCGCCACGTCTTCTTTTCGAGCAGCTTATTCACTTCCCGATAAGCTGCTTCTTTGAATTATAAGCCTATAGGATATAAGTGAAGGTCTCTCTAGTGCCTCGGCGGAGTCTTAAGGTTATCGCGATGTATAGGGTTATCGCTTTTAGGCTCTAATAAAAAGGAAAAAGTCTCTGCCCATTTACCCTTAGCAGCCGCCAAAAACACTGAATAAAGCGTTAGAACGCTGGCGGGATCAGCTATAATTTCCTCTCCGAGCTGATCAGGTATTAGAAAGGTGAAAAAATACTATTATCCCGCGAGGACTAGATCCTTGTTTAGTTTTATCGTGTAAGTCCGTGGATTTATCCTCGTGGCTTTACCCTTAGCCCTTAGTTACGCGATTCTGGAACTTCTACGCGGGGGACCGCTTAGCGGCGGCTAAGGCGCTGCCCGCCGTTTCGCGGTGTATATAGGCTTCGGTGCCGTAGAGGTAATTAACTCAGTTAAAGGGGTCGGGGTTAGGCTCTCCTCCTATCCCTAACTCGGCTTAGATACTACCTTATTAGGGAAATAAGGCCCGTGAACCTATAAGTCCAGCTCTAAAGTCGGTTTAAGAGCTGGTTCCGGGTTATGACTGTCCGGATAAGGTTCGGGAAAAAGGCCTAGGTCTAACGTGTACGGCGCCGGGACCGTAGGAGCCTATAGGATCGGGACCTCGGAAAGGTCAGAACCGATCGCCGTAGCTATAGATAAGCTGCTTTCGACTTCCTGGAATTACGCTAGTTCCGGGGAAGGTCGAGGGGTCTAGAGACTAAACTGGGTCGGTGTATACTAGGCGGTAGAAGATAATATGCTGCTCTTAATAGTAGCTAAGTCGCTCTATTTTCCGGATAAAGCTGCCTATATATACGTGTTTGCCACCCCCGAGCTTATAGAATAGGACTCGGAAATACTAAAAGGGTCTACTTACGAGATCCAGTAATTATCTAATAAGTCTTCTTCCTCGATTTACACGATCTACTCGGAAATCTCCTTTATAGGCAGCGCCTCCGAGCTTTCTATATCTTGCTTATAGAAGATCTGCTTGTTAAAACTCACGTTACGTGTAGAAATCACCTTATCTAATAGCGGAACCTAAATCCGGTAGATATTATAAGCTACGTAGCCTATAAGATACCCGATATAGGCCCTAGGGCTAACCTTAAATCTCCTTTTATCTTTACCTGCCTCCTTATCGCGGATTAATAGATATACGCGGTACCCGTAAGCGTGGACGCCGCTCTAATCCGGGCGTAGGTCGGTAGTATACTCTCTAATCGGAATCGGAGCTTTATACCTAAACCAGATATAAAGGAATTCGACTAGGGATTTCCACTTAAGCCGCTATGACGGGCTTATATTATATAGGTACACTGCTGCTTTTAACGCTTCCGGCCATATCTTTGCTAGAAGACTAGCGCCGTTAAGTATAGCGTTTATTTTATCCGTAATCTCCTTAATAAGGCGTTTAATACCGCTGTTCGGTTCGTGAGTATAAGGGGGGGTCGTTTCTAGGTCTATACCCTCCACTCCGCTCTAGTGCCTATAACGCGACTTTTTACCTAAAGACAGCAGGCTAGGCTCGTTATCGGAGCGTAGTTTGTAAATTATAACCTGGAACTATCTCTTAACCTACCTCTCGAAGCTAAAGAGAACGCGGAATACCTTATCTGCTATCCTGGACGGTAACGTTATAACGAAGGTCTAACCGCTATATTTATCCCTAAGGAAGACGGCCCACCTATCTCCGTTATAGCCGCTCGGAAAGTCCCTAATATCCTATAGGACGCGCTAAAAGGGGCGTAGTAAGCGATTCTCTAACTTCCGGCGTAAGGTAACCCGAGTTTAGTAGGTCGTCCTGCAGGTCTTATAGTTATACCGCTTGGTTCCAGAAATCTATACGTTTCGGGTATTCCTAACCAGCGCGCGGAGCGCCTCTAGGCTAAGATAACCTGCCCTTAGATACCATAGATTCTCGATATCGATATAGGGACGTGGGGGGTCGTAAAAGGGACAAAAGCGTGGCCCTAGTCGGTAAGCTACTACCACGAGCAGCTAGATAGGGTCTATACGGATCGGTATTACCCCCTAGCTTTTAGGGCCTAAACGGGAAGAAAAGAAGTACGAAGAAAGGGGCTTATATTCGAGGAAGGTAAGGTTATATTAATGGCTTATCTTTAACAAAATCTCGCTCTTTTCAGGAGTCCCGTAGCGTAGGGAGTAATCGTACCCTTGGACCTAAATCCTAACCCTTCGTAGCAGAGCCTTAGAGACTATATTCGTGTAAAACCCTTTAATAACAGCCACCTTCTTTAGCGTTAAATCCACCTTCGGAGCTCCTCTAGCGCCGTTAAAAATCCCTTGTAGTACTCGGGTACCGTGGCCTAAGATCGGAAAGAAAGTCGTGCCGGCCTTGATATATTCGCCGTTAAATAGGATGAATGTGCCGGGCTCGAGGAGGTTAAGCGAGTTTACTAAATAGGTAGCTCCGTAGTTATTAAGTAAGGTGCTCTTCGAGAGCGGATATAAGCTAGGCGTTATAGTAGTAAAAACCTATGTAGCTTAGTGCTCTCCGTAGATTATATCGGGATCTAAAGTGACCGCGATGATATAACCTGGATAGGTAGGAGAGTTACTGCTTTTCGACGAATCCGCTCTAGCGGTCTAGCCTAACTTTACTTAGTTTTCACGGAGCTACTTCTAGCGTAACTTCTAGTATTCTGCTCGGATCTTATCGCACCGGGCCTTATCCAGCTCGACCTTCGGGTCCGGGCAGCTACTAGTAAGCGCGTATTTTAAATAGTTATAATATATAGGCTTCTAACGGTATAAGCGCTAATAGGGGTATTCGTAGGACCGCCGACCCCCTTATCCGCTATCCTTTAGTTAATCGGAACGGCCGCCGAGCGTAGTATACACTACTAAGCCGCTACGGGTATTCGACTTCGAATTATGGATAAAATCGATAAAGGACTAGCCGTAGTCGAGGATCTCTGGCTAGATATTCTTCCTACGATAATCGCCTAATTTAAGCAGCTTAGCAGAGGACCACTAGGGCGTAAAGCGATATATAGCTAGCATAAACTCGCGGATTACTAAAATCTCGTCCACCTCCTTCTATCTATGGTTTCTAGCGCGCGATAATTAACGGATCCAAGCTTCGTACTAAGCCTCCGGCTTAGTATTTCCGCGTTAGGCGTCGCGTAGAATAGATCGGTAGTCGTTCTGGATAGTTAATAGGATAGCAAGCTCGCTAGGAGCGTAGGCGTCCTTAAGAGCTTTAAGTAGCTAGCGAATAGTATAGCGACCCTCGCGGACCGTGGATATAAGCGGCTTTGCCCGCGTTACTAAGATAGCTTTAGAGATAGCTATCTCGAAACCGGCGACGTTACTAGTCTTCCGGATTAAAGACAGGATCGTTTCGAGCTTCCTAGTAAGGGGTTAGTATTCCTTTCTCTTTAAATCCGAGGACTATAATGCCCTAAGCAGAGCTGCTTTGACCTTATTATCGGATAGTTACTTAACGACTTCGCCGCTACGGGTCGTAAGACGCTCGCGGATCTTGTGCTCGGAAATAGGATTAAGCTCTAGCAGGATATTGTTAGACTGATTAGGCTTATCCGGATCGATTATATACTATATTTCTAGCGTGCGAGCCGCGCCTTTAACTATAGAGTACTAGTCGATCTAATAATTCGAGTATATAAGCTTAGGTATATCCGAAGCGTTAACCGCGTGGTCGATCTCCAGGGTATAGGCTATAGTGCTTAAAAACGGAAAAGTAAGCGAGGTGCAGGTGTAAGGGAGTAGGTGATATATAATAAAAGTGGATAGGGGATAAAATAAATGTAGGAAAGAGACGAAGGAATTATAACTCGGAACGGTCTTTACGATTAGTGGAAGTTACTAGTGTACTGCTACTACCCGGGCTTATAACTATAATAAGAAGCTATAATTAACCGAACCGAGCTATAAAGATACGATAGATTGCCTTAATTCCACACCTTAGGCTTATAGGAGGCTAAGCTATATATAGGCTATGCCTTGGCTAAATATAACCAATAGGAATCCCCTTCCAGTAGCCTGTTTTATCCACAAGCCACACCAGCTCTAGTGGCTAATAGCCTAGGAGCTCGGAGTCCTAAATCCGCGCTACGTAGCCGTACCAGTATAACTATATTTACATAACCCATTTAGTTATATAATAAAAGTTAGGGGATCAAAGACGATCAGATACCGTCGTAGTCTTAACTATAAACTATGCCGACTAGGGATCGGACGGTGTTATTTCTTAACCCGTTCGGCACCTTACGAGAAATCAAAGTGCTTAGGCTCCAGGGGGAGTATAGTCGTAAAGCTAAAACTTAAAGAAATTAACGGAAGGGCACCACCAGGGGTAGAGCCTGCGGCTTAATTTAACTTAATACGGGGAAACTCACTAGGTCCAGACATAATAAGGATTAATAGATTAAGAGCTCTTTCTTAATTTTATAGGTGGTGGTGTATAGCCGTTCTTAGTTAGTAGAGTGATTTATCTACTTAATTACGATAACGAATAAAACCTTAACCTACTAACTAGTCTATATTACCTCGGTAATACGCCGACTTCTTAGAGGGACTATCGGCTTAAGCCGATAGAAGTTTAAGGTAATAACAGGTCTATAATACCCTTAGATATTCTGGGCCGTACGCGCGTTATACTAACAGGGCTAGCGAGTACTTCCTTAGCCGAAAGGTCCGGGTAATCTTATAAAACCCCGTCGTGCTAGGGATAGAGTATTATAATTATTGCTTTTTAATAAGGAATCCCTAGTAAGCGTAAGTTATTAGCTTATATTAATTACGTCCCTGCCCTTTATACACACCGCCCGTCGCTATTACCGATTAAATAGCTTAGTAAGGCTTCCGGACTAGTCCGGGGCGGGGGGCGACCCCCACCCTAGACCGGAAAGTTATCTAAACTCGGTTATTTAAAGGAAGTAAAAGTCGTAATAAGGTCTCCGTTAATAAACTAGCGGAGGGATTATTATAAAGTGTTTTTCTAACCTTATAACCCTATATAAACCTATATACCACGTTACTTTAGCGGCGTGTCCCCCTAGGGTCGTGCCCGCCGGCGTTAACTAGTCTTTTAGTTATAAACCGACGTTACTTTTAAGTATTCTAAGCGAACTATTAAAACTTTTAATAACGGATCTCTTAGCTTTAGTATTAATAAAGAATATAGCGAAACGCGATATATAGTATAAATTATAGAATTTAGTGAATTATTAAATCTTTAAACGTATATTACGCCTCCTAGTATCCTAGGAGGTATACCTATCTAAGCGTCGTTTTAACCCTTAAGCCCCCGTGGCCCGGTATTAGGGAACCGCGAGTAAGAGCTCCCGCGGTCCCCGAAATATAGTGGCGGTCCCGTAGCGTCCCGGCCTTTTATATAGTAATTATCGCTTATATTAGCAGGCCCGCGGGTTACTAGCCTTAAAACCCCCTATAAAGACCGCTCCGGCGGCATAGTTAACCTCGGATTAGGTAGGACTACCCGTTAAACTTAAGTATATTAATAAGCGGAGGAAAAAAAACTAATAAGGATTACCTTAGTAACGGCGAGTAAAGCGGTAATAGCTTAAATTTAAAATCTAGCTCCTTCGGGGCCCGAGTTATAATTTATAGAGGATACCTCGGGTACGGGTTCTTTCCGAGTTCCCTAGAATAGGACGCTATAAAGGGTAAGAGCCCCGTTAAGTCGGAAACCTAGCCCGTGTAAGGCTCCCTCGACGAGTCGAGTAGTTTAGGAATACTGCTTTAAGGGGAGGTATACTCCTTCTAAAGCTAAATACCGGCTAAAGACCGATAGCGTATAAATAAAGTGATCGAAAGATAAAAAGCACTTTAAAAAAAGAGTTAAATAGTATATGAAATTATTAAAAGGGAAGCGCTCGCTACTAGACTTAGGTCCGCGGCTTACCCGGTACTCCGTACCGGTATATTCCGCGGGCCTAGGCTAGTATTAGCTCTCTATTAGGTTTAAAGGCTTTAGGAATATAGCTCCCCCTCGGGGGAGTATTATAGCCCGTTATATTATGCCTTTTAGGGGGCTAAGGTTCGCGTATCTATAAGGATACTAGCGTAATAGTAGCTAGTAACCCGTTTTAAAATATAGACTAAGGAGTCGACCTTATATACGAGTGCCCGGGCGTTAAACCCTAGCGCGGAATAAAAGTAAATATAGGTAGGAGCTTTAGCGTATTACTAACCGATCCTGATATCCTTAGACGGATTTAAGTAAGAGTATATAGGGTCGGACCCGAAAAAAGATAAACTATGCGTGTATAGGGTGAAGCTAGAGGAAACTCTAGTAGAGGCTCGTAACGGTTTTAACGTATAAATCGATCGTTAAATATACGTATAGGGGTAAAAGACTAATCGAATCTTTTAGTAGCTAGTTTCCGCCGAAGTTTCCCTTAGGATAGCAGTATTAATCCTAGTTTTATAAGGTAAAGCGAATAATTAGGGACCCGGGGGCGCTTATTAGCCTTTATCTATTCTTAAACTTTAAATATATAAGAAGTCCCCGTTTCTTTATTAAACGCGGATACTAGAATAAAGTAATATTAGTGGGCTATTTTTAGTAAGCAGAACTAGCGATACGGGATAAACCGGACGCGAGGTTAAGGTGCTAGAGTGGACGCTTATTAGACACTATAAAAGGTATTAGTATATCTTAATAGCACGACGGTGGCTATAAAAGTCGGAATCCGCTAAGGACTATATAATAACTTACTTACCGAATATACTAGCCCTAAAAATAGATAGCGCTTAAGTATCCTACCTATACCTTACCCTCGGCGCGGGCTCGGCGCGTTAAGGAGTAGGCGGATATGGAGGTTAGTAATAAAGCCTAGGGCGTAAGCCCGGGTAGAACGGCCTTTAGTGTAGATCTTAGTAGTAGTAGTAAATACTTTAATAAGAACTTAAAGGACCGAAGTAGGGAAAGGTTCTATATAAATAGCGGTTAGACGTGGGTTAGTTAATCCTAAGCTATAGGGAAGTTCCGTTTTAAAGGGGCGCTTTTACCCCGTATAGCGAAAAGGAAGCTAGTTAATATTCTAGTACCTGGATATAGGTTTTACGCGGTAACGTAACTAAACGCGGAGATAACGGCGGGGGCCCCGGGAAGAGTTCTTTTTTCTTCTTAACGGTCTATCACCCTAGAATCGGTTTATCCGGAGATAGGGTTTAATAGCCGGAAGAGCCTAGCGCTTCTGCTAGGTCCGGTATACTCTTAATATCCCTTAAAAATCCGCGGGAGGGAATAATTCTCACGCTAGGTTATACTTATAACCGTAGCAGGTCTCTAAGGTAAATAGCCTCTAGTTAATAGAATAATATAAATAAGGGAAGTCGGTAAAACAGATCCGTAACTTTAGGATAAGGATTAGCTCTAAGGGTCGGGCGCGTCGGGCCTTAAGTGGACGGTTCGGCGGCGGGAGGCCACTAGCTAGGTAACTAGCTAGGGGCTTCCTATTACTAGGCTCTAACGCTCTTAGCAGGCTTTGGCCGTCCGGCGCGCGTTTAACGACTAACTTAGAACTAGCGCGGATAGGGGGAATCTGACTATCTAATTAAAATATAGTATTACGATAGCCAGAAAGTGGTGTTAATATAATATAATTTCTGCCTAGTGCTCTAAATATTAAAGTGAAGTAATTTAACTAAGCGCGGGTAAACGGCGGGAGTAACTATAACTCTCTTAAGGTAGCTAAATACCTTATTATCTAATTAGTGACGCGTATAAATAGATTAACGAGATTCCTACTATCCCTATCTACTATCTAACGAAACTATAGCTAAAGGAACGGGCTTAGCAGAATCAGCGGGGAAAGAAGACCCTGTTAAGCTTAACTCTAGTTTAATATTATAAAAAGATATAGGAGGTATAGGATAGGTAGGAGCTCCGGTGCTAGTAAAATACCACTACTCCTATTATTTTTTTACTTATCCGGTAAAACGGGGCTAGACTCACGTCTAACTTTTAGTGTTAAGGTCCTTCACGGGCTAACCCGGGTCGGAGATATTATTAGGTAAGGAGTTTAGCTAGGGCGGCATATCTATTAAACTATAACGCAGGTATCCTAAAGGGGGCTTATAGAGAACAGAAATCTCTAGTAGAATAAAAGGGTAAAAGTCCCCTTAATTTTAATTTTTAGTGTGAATATAAACTATAAAAGTATAGCCTATCGATCCTTTAGTCCCTCGGAGTTTAAGGCTAAAGGTGCTAGAAAAGTTACTATAAGGATAACTGGCTTATAGCGGCTAAGCGTTTATAGCGACGTCGCTTTTTAATCCTTTAATATCGGCTCTTCCTATTATACCGAAGCAGAATTCGGTAAGCGTTAGATTATTTACCCACTAATAGGGAATATAAGCTAGGTTTAGACTATTATAAGATAGGTTAGTTTTACCCTACTAATAATCTCGTCGTAATAGTAATTCAGCTTAGTACGAGAGGAACCGCTAATTTAGATAATTAGTTTTTACGGCTATCTAACCGGGTAATGCCACGAAGCTACTATCTACCGGATAATAGCTAAACGCCTCTAAGCTAGAATCCGTGCTAGAAAGCGACGACGCCTCCTGCACGTAGAGATAGACACGAATAGGCTTCGGCTTAGCGTCTTAGTAGGCGGAGAGCGCCGTGGCCTAGGAAGCGGGCTATAGTACTTCGCGAATTATAATTTCACTATAAGCGGGTTTAAATCCCTTATAGACGACTTTAATATATAAAAGGGTCCTATAAGTAATAGAGTAGCCTTATTATTACGATCTGCTAAGGGTAAGCCCTACTTCGCCTAGATTTCCTTAATAACGATAGCGTTAATAGCGCCGGCCTATAAAGGTATAAGGGGGTATAGAAGCCGGGCGCTATAAGGCGGTTATACCGGTAATTAGGCGCCTTTATCCAGAACCGGTTACTCTAACTAGTATATTTAAACGCGTTTAACGTCGGTATAGTGTTTCTTTTTACGTGGCCGCTTTTAGGCGGGTAGGAGAGCCGTTTCGGCCTTAGCCGAAACTCCCCCCGGCAAAGCCGGGGGGGGTTTTTTTTTGGCCCGGGGCGGTTTTAATAGCCCTATAACCCGTATACATAACGCGGGTTACCCCTAATATACGGTTAGGCAGAGTGGTTACCCTAGAATAAGACGTATAACTTTAATAGGTATATATACGGATATTTCCTATATTTACCCTCGAGTTATATACTAAGGGAGAAATCCATACTAAGGGGGAACTAGCTACCCCCGAATTACCTACCCTAGAATAACCCTCTTAGACTTATATAGCCTAGGATTATATAGAATAACCTGCCTACCCCCGAGTTACTTACCTAGAATAACTAACCTACCCCCGAATTACCGAATTACCTACCCTAGGATTACCTACCCCCGAATAACCTACCCTAGCGTTACCTACCCTAGAATTACCTACCCTAGGATTACCTACCCTAAAGTTACCTACCCTAGAGTTACCTACCCCCGAA
>NW_027263540.1:2209017-2417551 GCF_042370955.1 Sodiomyces alcalophilus JCM 7366 | reverse complement strand
ATAGATATAAAGCAGGGCTTTACTACCTCTCTAAATTAGGAGGTATAGGGCCCTACTTAGGGCTTTTAGACCCTTTATAAAGGGGTTAAGCCCTAGCTCTTAGATAGCTATTATATTATATTTAGTACGGGCTTATAGCAGGAGCTTAGCCTAGGCCTATCTAGCTCCTATATTCTAAGATAGGATATAAAGCTTTATTAATAGGAGGGGGGGTTCGGGGTTAGATTAGCCTAAATAGCTCCCTGGGTATCTTATATTAGGGGCGGGTCGGTCCTATAAGGAACTAGGAATAGTTCTAGAGGTCTAGAAACCGGGGGGTATTTACGGGGTCGCTTTAGTAGGCGGCCGGGGCTATAGCGAGTATAGGCGGCTTATAATAGGGTAATAAAGGATAAGGGCGAGGGCTAGCGTAGGCGGGATTATTAGTACGCCGCTTCGGTCTATCCTAAGATATTAAACTCTTTTACCCAGTACTTATATACTTCCTAGGCTCTCCCGGCCTCTTATTTCCTAATCTAGTAGGCGTTATTAAAAGCTGTATAGTTCCTATTATAGGCGGTATACCTCCGGGTAGACTTCGGGGCTAATACCGGGTAGTTTTTAAAACTATTTTAGTAGGTAGACTTAGGTTTAGTATAATAACAGCACTATTTCTTCGCCTTTAAGTACTAGGCGGCTCTATAACCGAACTATAAGTAGGTATAGTATTATAGGAGGTTTTTATTAGGGTTATAGGGCTTATATAGGAAACTACCCCTTTTAAAAAGGAGGCTATTCTATATACGGCTTTCCGTGCTTTCCGGTATAATAGCCTTAATAAGTAATATCGCTACCTTTACCGGTGCCGTACCTTAGGTGCTAGGTCCTTACTTAGTGTATTTTTATATCGGGATTAGTAGCTTATAGGGTCTAAAGAAGCTTATTTTTAGATAAAGGGCTTAGGATTAAATAGGGGATAGCTTTTACTAGGACTAAGTAGGATTAGGCAGATATTTTAGCTTTAGCGCTAAAGGCCTTTTTAACCTAATAGTCGGCGAAGGTAGACTACTATTATACCTCCTTAGTAAAGGTTAGGTAGATATCTTTATTAGATAAGCGCTATACCGTTATAATACCGGAGCGGCTAATAGTTATATTTATTACTTAGATAATCTCTTTTAGTAACCGGGCTAGGAGTGCTTAGTCGGGCTAGTCTCTATATTTAATAATTAGTTCTTTATAATACCTAGCTAGGATTATTTTAGGGCGGGCTATATGCTGGGGAGGAGCTATAGCGGGCGGTGCTACGGCTATAATAGCCTAGGTCGGCTTTATATTATTCCGGAGCTCCTCCCTAATCGCGCTTTATATAGTAGCGTAGAGGTGTATAATTAGTATCGTTATAGCACTCTAGCTATTAAGGCAGCGTAGTTTAATAAGCTTTTCCATTAGCTCCACGACCTAGTTAATTATATTCCTATTAGCTAATAGACTTTAGATTAATACTATAACTTACTGGATTTTTATTTTATAGGCCCGTATTACCCCCTTATCGGTCTTAGTTCGGTTATATATAGGAATATTCTGATTCGGGCAGTAAGAGTTAAGTAGTGGTCGTTATCGGCGGGGGCGGTTTAAAGAATTTTTAGGTAGTGGACTAATCGCCACTACCCCTTCTATTATATCCGCCCCCGTGTCCACGCTATAGCTTTTACTCGGTATTATCACGGCGTAGAGGAGGGAGTTAGATTCCTTCTTTAATTAGTTTTATTATTTTTACTTATATTACGCGGCGGTTATAGTCTAATTAAGTCTAATAGTATATATTAGCGGCTATAAAGTGGATACTATATAAGCTAGTAAAAAGATATAGGATTAAATATAAAATAGTAATAAGACTAATTCTAAACCTACGCTATATAAATTATTATTTTAAAAGCATTAAGCTATACTATAGACTTTAAGACTAATAGTTTTAATTCGGGAAAGTATAATATAATTCTATAAATTAGATAATATCTATATATAGTTATAGCTATTTATAAAAGGAACCTACTCTATAATTATCCTAGAATAAAGGCAACTGTTATAATACAAGATATATGTCTTTCTATATAAGTAAGTATAATAAGACGATCGTGGAGCAGTCGGTATATAATTAGACTAATAGTCAGGTATAGACTACTAATCCGAACCTATATTATTATAAGTATAAAGAGATATAGTTTAATGGCTTAAGTTAAAGTCTTATTTAAAAGTCAGCGCTTATATAATAATAGTATAACGACTACTCTCGGATTATAACCTATTAAGCCTTTTCTATAATATCCCCACCTTTACTAAACTCTACGGACTTTCCTTTATTATAGTAAGTTTAATAACCTATAAGGCTTTATTTAATAAAATAACTAGTTATATAAACTAGACTTAGGCTATAGCTTATTAACCAGATTTATAGGTTTTATAACTATCTTATCCCTTATAATAAGATTACTATTATATATTTTTAAAGATAGATAGTTTATTTAAATTAGGAAACTATGAATAAAGTACACTTACCTGGACTATATACTATAGCCTGCTCTTATTAAGCTATTCTGATTAGTATAACGTATATTAAGAGATATCTCGGCTAATATTATAGCTTTATATTAAGCGTTTATAGTACCTAGTATAAGAATAGCTAGTTATAGGAGTATCTTAAGCTATATTATATAGGATATAGAGATATATTATTAAAAGTGTCCTTATATATATATATATATATCTGATTATAAATATATATATCTAATTATATATATATATATCTTATTATAAATATATATAGTATATTATAGCCTATTTAGAATATAGAAGATGTACCAATTTAACTCGTATATATCGTTTAATATATAGAAAAACTATACTTAAAAAAGTGTAATTTTCCCCTTATATTACAAAATTACATTACAAATTACATTATATATAATGTAATTTATTTTAGAAAAATTACATTATATGTAATGTAATGTAATTTGTAATGTAATTTTTTAATGCTCTGCTTATTATTACCTCTATAAGAGGTTAATATTTCTATCTGTAGTGGGTCTTTCTTAGGATTTATAGTCCCGGTTAGAGCCCTATTACTATTATAGGAGGTAGCCTGTAAATCGTAGGTATCTTCTATAGGATCGTTTTAAGGGGAAGTTTTAGTCTATTCTGTTAGTATAACTAAATCAGACTCCTCGCGCTGTGTTGAAGATTTTAAAAACCGATTTTTAATAATGTATATATCTCGAACCCAGATTATTCTTTTTAAATCAGGATTATATATTTTGTAGTTATAATTATTAAAGCCTATTAAAGCAGTACGAAGATTTCGTGGGCCTAATTCTTTAAGGTTAGGGTCCGTATTCTGATAATACGTTAAAGACCCCTATACCTTAACATTTAAAAGATCAGGCTTTTTATTATTCTTCACCTTATATGGCGTTTTAAAGCCTGTAGCTGAATCAGGGGTTTGGTTATATATATAACCTGTACTTATTGCTGCTTCTCCCTAAAGAGAAAAAGGTAGCTCTGAATAATATAATAGAGTCCTAATTTTAATGATTATAATCCCTATTGCTCTTTTAATAGAGCCTTGAGGTTCGTGTGTATAAGAGGGTTTAATATAATGTATAGCGCCTATAAAAAGACGTTTAAACGAATTATTAACGAATTCGTCTCCCCTATTCCTATCCACTTCTTCAATAGTGGTTTTAGATATATTTTCAACTTATAAGTTCTATTCGGTAATAGCCTTTGTAATAAGTTCTTTAGATTTATTAGGTAATAAAATGACCTAAATATATCGAGTTAATCGGTCTTAAGTATATAAGATCTAGCGTTGTCAGTTATAGGTTATAGGTGAAATAGGGCCATTTAGGTCTATATATACACGTTCTTAATAGGTGTATACCCTGTTTTTATCAACCGAATACCTATTCGCTAAAGTAATAGGTTTTGCGTTTGTATAGGTATGGCAGCTATTAACCTTTTATAGCTCTTCTTTAGATATAGATATATCTTTTAGAAGTAAGGCATTTTATAATAGACTGCTTAAAGCCTTAGGATTAATATGGCCTAATCGATTATACTATAAAGATAAAGTATCTTTTAAATAAAGAATTTCTTTTTTTTAGATTCCTTCTTTTTTGTTTTTAAAGCTTATTAGTAGATATAAGTATCTTAGATTTTTTAACACGTATAGCCCGTATAGTGGTCTAGTAAAGACCTTTGTCTAATAAAGCAGTAGTATATTTTAATAAAATCTTATTATTATAAATTACTGGTCTTTTATTACCTATAAGACCTCGAATATTTTCGGTGTCTAAAACAGGAAGACTAATATTATTAGTATAAAGTTTAGGAATGTATAAATAGTCCTTTAAAAGAAGCTGTTTATTAGTATCCTTCAATTTAACTAGGGCATCTCCTATTTAAGTAATTAAAATACTGTTTGCTTGTCCCTATTTTGCTATTATGGATATAGAGTTAAGAAAAATAAATAATCCCTTATTAGATATAATATAAGACGTAGCTCTATTATCGATATAGAAGTTCTGTTCGAGATCTAAAAGGCATAAAGATAACTAAACTTCGCAAATCTTTTCCACTATTCGATCTATATTTAAATCAGTGAATTATAGGTAATATAAAGAAGATTAATGGTTTAATACCTCTTCTTTATCTTCTATTATATTTACTTTTTCCGTATAGATAGGTAAAGGATATATATCCTTAAAAATAATATCGTTATTAATACTAGGTTCTCTAGTATTAATAGTAGGGCTTTATTAACGTTATTATATAATATCAACGACTTCGGAGTGTTTTAAATTATTTTCTTTGTCTGCATTTTAAGATATAAGGTTTATAACCTTTTACTCTTTTTTAGATAACTGGTCTCCTTTAGATAGAAGATTTAAAATCTGCCGATCTCTTTCGGATAAATTAATAGATTTAGATCCGGTGTTTTTATCTTTTTATTCTTTGGAGACTTTTTGCTTTTTACCCCCTCTAGAGCTAAACTAACTAGGTTTTTTTCTTAGGGTGTAATTTAAAGTAATCGGCGGTATTATAACTAGCTTTATTATAGTAGTTATAGTGTTTTCCCTTAGTCTTTTTCCAAGGTTTTGAGGACTTTTTATATCCTTTATTTTAGAGCAAAATAGTATTAGAGCGTTCCACTTTACGGGAGGCGTCGATTAACTCGCCTATAAGTCTATTAAGAGAATATTCTTAAATATTATAACGTAAGCCTTAAGTTATTTAGCTAGTAAGAGAATTATATCTATTATTAAGGGTATTTAAGATCCAGGTAAAAATAACCTTATCTAATGATTCTATATTACGGGTCTGTAGTTCTATTATCTTTTCTTATCCCTTATACAGAAAGCTTTCTAACTTAGAGAAGTCAGATACGATAAGGTTAAATAGTAAACGTAAGACCTCGTAATTAGCCTAGATGCCTTTAGCTTAATATAATTCTTTAAGCCTTTCCTATATTTCGTGTAGGGAGTTAAGGTTATAAGGGTGGGTTAAAGGTCTAGCTAATAAGGTCGATAGAATATCTCTTATAGCTTTTAAGGACTCTTCTGTTTATTTATTAAAAGACTTAGCCAAAAATAGGGCTATAACCTCTTCTAGAAGCTTTGCTTTTCGAAAAAAGTAAGCCTTAATATTAAGAGTCCACGTTTTATAGCCTTATTAACCTCGAAGTTTAGAGATAGAAATCTCTTTAATATCTTTATTATTTCCTGTGTTTAAATAAATAAAGATAGAGCATAAGGTCGGTTCTTTCCATGCCAGGAATAATAGAGGAGTTAAAAATTAAAAACGGTATTTAAAACGGTTAATGTTTATAGATAATATCTGATATTCAAGACTTCTACTTAACCATAACTAAGTATATATACCAGTTACTTACAAGTCATTATATATATAACGGCATAGTAACGCAGTGGTAAAAATACAGCTATTTTATATGTTTAATTCCTGCTCGTATTAATACTTGTTTTTATATTTTTATGTTTTTCTGATTTTTTCTTTATAATAGATATTTAGATCAATTCGAAAGGTAGTAAGTTTAATAACCCCTATTAGTTAAAAAAGGTAATGAAACCGATAAAACGGATCGTGACCCATAAAAAGGGGCCATGGATTAATAAATTAAAAACGCGACGGATAGAAAAGACCCGTGGATTAATAAATTAGAAACGCGACCGATAGAAAAGAGCCGTATAAGAGTAATTCCTAAAGAGATAATCCAGGAGACTAAATACCCGGACCTAAGTTAATTTAGGATAAAAGTTAATCCTGATTATCGTTAATAAGATCGATAATATCTTTAGACTTATTAATTAGACTATTTCTTAGCCGTGGAAAAGGATAAGTGGGTGGTATAGAAGGATAGCGAAGTTATTAATTTATTTTATTCTATTTAATATTATTGTGGATTACTATTATTTTGAAGTACGGTTCCTAATAGTCGATAAAAGGTCGAAAATTTTTATTTAGGATATAATAAGGAGTTAAGAAACAGCTCTCCTTCTTATAAATAAACTCTTATTGCCTCTTTTCGAGATAGGATACTAAATAATCGTCGTGAAGGAGAAAGGAGAGGTTATCCTTATAAAGAAAAGGAGGGGAGTCTAAGACTATTAGTAGTAGGAGTCCGTTTTGATTCAGAAAATACTAAATACTCCTAAGAAGCTCGATGAGCGAAGCTCTTATATTAAGAGCGTAACGTTTAAGTATTAGTAGGAAGGGAACCTCTTCTTCGTTGCTTTTAAGATGGATTTCGAGCTTTAAGTAGTGAATAAAGCGGTGGATAAAACCTAGCGCCTACGTGAATTTAGGCTTACCGGGCTCATAACCTATAAGAGTTTAGATAAAGTCTATAAGCTTAACTGGAAGCCGTAGATTAAAGAAGGAGACGGTGAAAGGGGCTTAAGTAATAGAAGGCTAAGTGAATTTAATAGAGTAATATTCCATAGTACTAATAGTAGATCACAGTAATAATCTAAAAGAAGAGTAAGAAAAAGAGTAAATGATAAAGGAGAGTAAGCAGATATATATAGATAAGCAGTATATAAAGAGACTAGTCTTATAGCAGTGATAATAAGCTTTGCTTATTATGCAGTAGACTAGGTTATTATATAGTAGACTCTTTATTATATAATATATTACATAGCAGACTCACTATTATATAATATATTACGTAGTAGACTCTTTTATTGCGTAATAGACTTTTGTCTCTGCTTATATCTTGTATTTCTGTATTACTAACAACTTATATGAATAAACAGGTATCAAGATAGGTAGATTGGTATAAAGATATATATCTTTCTACTTCTAGTTCCGCTGCCTATAACTATAAAGTAGTTATTAATAGCAGATATTAACAATATAACCTTATCGAGGGCTTTAAGTCTTTAAGCGATACTCTATATTTCGGTTACCTAGGCGTAGTAGTTATCCAGGAGTTTCGTAGTAATAAATACAGTATAAGGGCGATTCCTAAGCGCTCCTTCTAAAAATATAATATTTATAGTATTATTCTATTAACCTTTACCGGTAATGGTTAATTATTACTTAAACCCAGCTATAAAGCTTCCGAATATTTAGTCCTCGTGGTATTATAATATCCTTAGGGCGTTAGTAGTATAGGGTTATTCGTTAATATCCTTATATATACGGTTAAGGTAATCAAGGAAGTCTTTAGAATCGTATTAATTATTAGTTCCGCCCGCCGCGTAAAAGCAAGCGATAACGCGGCGAGGTGCTTTATCGAGATAGACGTTAATAGACTACTATTTCTCGTAAAGGCTCTGGAAGAGGTGTTTATCTAATGGAAGCTTCTCGCGAACCTTAGATAACTAGCTCGTATACTCTAAGCGTTTACTATTAAACCTTTATAGTAATAAGAGTGCTTTGGTTTAAGGATTCAAGGTCGGCGTTAGGCCGGGTATAGGGGTCGAGGTAGTCGGTTAGGGGCCTTATATAGTGTTTTCAGATAGTGTAGCTAGGTATAGCGCAGCTATATATTATTAGTTTTATATCGCTTATAACAGCCAGTGAATAATATTCTATTATTCCTGGATCTAAGTAGTTAAGGTTACGACCTAAGTCTATAGAGGGTTAATAATCTCCCTCCTCTACTCCGTAGCCTGAGGCGTCTCGCCCGCCAGGCATGACGGTGCGTTAGGTGGAGGCAGATTAAAGTAGTGATCTATTTCTATTAGCGTAGCGTATAGGTTTCGCTAAGCTTTAGATATATAAGCGGCTAGTCACGCGTTACTTATAAAATAAGGCCGAATAATTAAATTATCTAAAGCTGAGGAGAAAAGAAGGAAAAGGAGAAATCTCTGGGGGTGCTTATAATCTGAATATAATATCGCGGCGGCTTACTGGGTAGGCAAATTGATCAGTTGGAAGATCTGGTGCTTTACCAGATTATATCTACGGAGTTAACCAGTAATATTATTATATGCAGCGCGGTAGGTTAAGTGGCTTAATTAATTTTCTAGTTATCCGTGGAGTAGTTATAAGAGCTTTATAAAAGCTACTCTGTTTAATCTACGTATTCGTTGTTTTGCTTCTTTTTTAAACATCCCTTTATAGAATAAAGGAATAGTATATCCGAGTATATAGTTCTTCCGATCAGAGATAAAGAGCTCGACTCTTAGTAACTGTAATAGGAAGAATAAAGGCTTTAAACAGTGGTACCAGTACGAATCGTTCGATTTAATTACCTATCCTCGGGAGATAAAGGAATTTCGTATAGTTAGAGATAAGGGTCTGCGAAGGTGAGAGGATAAAGGGATGGCCTGAAAAGGCAGGTAGGCAGGGAGCACCACTATTTATAACCCCCCTTTCTGGTATTTACGGCCCTCTCTATTCTATTTCGGAAGGTTACGCGAGCCTGCGTAGTAGTCTATATACACTATTATCTTAGCTATATATATCACGTACCGGTATATACCCCCGATCATAATAAAATTCTTATAGTAGTAAGACTACTGCTGTTCACTATAAGTTATCTCGAATGCTCTATACTATAAAAGGGCTGCTATTCTTCGATTATTTGTATCTATCTTTAAGTATTCCGAAATATATAATATTCTTTTCCTGCCCTGGACCTATTATTCCGGCTTCTGCCACCCACGATAAGCTCCTTGTAGCCGTAAAGGCCTGTTATGATTAACACGGCTTTAGTGTCGTGAAGTCCGGAAACAGGAAGCTTTCCACCGGTAAGCTCTTGTATATACGACTGGTTTATAACCGCGGCAGCGTATAGAGGCTATCTAAAGCCACTAAAAGAGCTACTAAAATAACTAAAATCGGATACCCTTAGGCTACCACTATAATACGAATTAAGGAGGCGTGGGAATTTATTATTACAGATAAGAATAGTTATAACCACCCTCCCCTTGTGTTAGATATAGTAGCTATATTAGTAATAATAAGGCTGGGTTCGTAACGGGCTACTAGAGCAGCGCAGGTTAAGATAATTTACAACGGTCACGAAGAGATAGAACGGAAGAGGAAGATCTAGAGGAAAAGAGGCAGTTTGAATTATAGAAGACTGTGGAGACTGCAGAAGTAAGATACAGAGAGAGAGAAAGGAAAGGAAGAGGGAGGCAGGCAGCCTAGTATATATAACCCTTTCCGACGGTTAATTAAAGCTACTGATTTGGTATCCGGACCCTAGAAGTATAGGCGAGGGTCCGTGGGCTCCTGGAGAGCTCGGGAGGTCGGTGGGTTCCCCCGAAGGTCCTGAAGGTCCGTGGGTATACCTGAAGGTCTATGGGTCTACCTGAAGGTCCGTGGGTCTACCTGAAGGTCCGTGGGTCTACCTGAAGGTCCGTGGGTCAACCTCAAGGTCCGTGGGTCTACTTGGGGTCCCGGGGGGCTCGGTAGGACCCTGGAGGACTTAGGAAGTCCCTGGGGGACTCGGGAGGACCCTAGAGGACTCAGGAAGTCCCTGACTTACAGGAGGTTTCGTATATTATACTATACCGTATATAGATATATTGATTTTCTGGATATAATACTAATACCCCCCCGTAAGCTGACTCTTATATAATAGGTGCAGCTTAGCTAGTTATTTTACAGTCTATATTTTCAAAGCGAGAAAAAAAAAGAAAACCTCTATCTTTGTTATAGTATAAGGGAAAAAATTGAAAACCCTTTTTAATTTTATGCTAGGAAGACCTGTCTATAAGTAAAAAACCTAGTATTTAAGTTCTTTTATTTCTTAATAAGGTGGTAGGTTATATATGGGTAGTGTATCGTCCTTATAACTTAGGTTTATATAGCCACAGAGTGTATTATAAGTCTCTTTTAGTAGCCCTTTAGTTATTATATCGGATATATTATATTTAGTAGTTATATACACTACCTTTATATTATATTCCTGTAGTTATTATCCATAGAAGTGAAACTGTCTATCAATATGCTTTACTCTTTTATAAAATTCCGGGTTTTTAGCGACCTTTTTAGCACTCGGTATTATAAGAATAGTAGAAATCCTCGGTTAGAGCCATATATTCGAGTACCGGTATTTATACGCCCCCGGTTCGGTATTTGCTGTCCACTTAACCCTAAATAAGAAGGTAACGCGAGCGCGTGTATAAGTAAGATCTTAGCTATAGATATTACGTACCTGTACACGTTAGAGTAGGTAATCAGGATTACGTGGCGTGTGTGATAAGGTCACGTGACTAGGGTATTAGGATTACGTGGTGTGTAATAAGGTCACGTGACCAGGGTATTAGGATTACGTGGTGTGTGTGATAGGGTTATATAACTAGGGTATCGGGATTACGTGCTATATAAAACGGTACCTAGCATAAGAATATTATATATTCTTAATACCTTAGGGTCAATGAATACAGAGGCAGAAACAGTAGTGATTTAGTGGCTTAAGATATCTGGTTTTGATTATAGAGATTGAGGTTTATCGTGAGGTATAGGTACGCAGTATATACGGCCAGGATCTTGCTTATGCACGCGGTCGCGTAACCTTCTAAAAATGAATTGAGTGGATAATAAATAGTAAACCGGGGGCGTATAAATACCGGTACTCTATATATTCGGCTTCTATTATTAATAAAACAACGACTTTCTGTTTCGATAAGGTCTAGCTAATAGGATTATTTATTCCTACGCAGTATATATATCCTAAGGTAGACGTTCTATCTTTAAGAATATTCGAAAAGCTTATATGTAAGTAACTATATATATATAGGTTATTTCTTTTATAGTTATATAGAAAACCTATATTAGGATATGCGTTTATATAGGCCCAAACTCTATTTAACGCTATAAAGTGCTCCTTTAAGGGATTACTTATATATCGGGCACACTTATGAATAGTATAGGTTATATCGGGCCTAGAGTGAAGAGCTAGATATAGTAAAGCTCCTAATTCTTATTGATATTTCTTTATATCTTCTTTTAACGCCTGTTTAGGATTTAGTATTAGGACCTGTTTATAAATATATAGGGTATCTAGCTTTTTAAGAGCTTATTTATTATACCTTTCTAGTATTTTATGCGTATATGTCAGTTGGCTTATAGAGAGTGTCTTTTTAGTTGTATTTATATTTATTTCGTTGCCTAGAAAGGTATATACTTCACCTAAGTCTTTTAGTGAAATATCTTTAGATATCTCTTTATAGAAGTGATCTATTATAGTATCTAATGGACTCATAACCACGATATTATCTACGTGGCAGAGGAATATAGCTCGGTCTCCTTTATTATAATATATAAAGAGTCCTTTATCACACTTGGAGACTACACAGCCTAGTTTCGTTAAGATTTTAACTAGGAAGTTATACCAGAGTCTAGGGCTCTATTTTAGGCCGAATAAAATTTATTTAGCTTATAGATAGTTATACTATTCCTGCTTGTTTTTTAAAACCCGTTGGTTAAACGGTGTATATAAGACCATCTATATCAGTAGATACGAAGGCGTTCGTTACGTCGAACTATCTGAATTTCCAGCCTAGGGAAACGCCTAATAGGAAGGTAAGTCTATATATTTCGGGTCTGCAGGTTATAGAAAAGGTTTCTAAGTAATCGATTCCGAGTACCTAGTTAAAGCCTTATATAACCTATCTTGCTTTATATTTTATTAGTTCCCCTTTATTATTTAGTTTTATTTTATTTTAATGAATTAGGCTACGAGTAGTAGGCTGTACGCGCGGAAGAGAAGAATCAAGCAAATAGCTATTGAATTCGTAGATCCGTAGGATTACTGCTTGTTTCATAAAACGTGTAAAAACGTGTGTGTATAGAACTGACTTCTGGGATTTCTTCCTGGATCCGGGGCTGGCAAAAGACCCTAAAAGATTAGGTGGCGACTGTTACGTCAACAGCCTACGCGGCGGTTATCACGCCACGTTATTTGCTTAAGTAATAACTAAGATATCGTATTTACGATACCTAGTATATTTATAAGATTATTATTATTATTTATTATAAGTATAATATCAACACCCCCCCGTAAGCTGACTCTTATATAAGTGCAGCTTAGTCAGATTATAGTTATAATTATATTATGTTATAGTGCAGTAATCCTAGTCTATCTAAGACTAGAATACATAGAGGAAAAATTTGAAAAACCTTTTCTTTTTAATTCAAGGGAAAATTTAAAAACCCTTATTATTATTATAGTATATTATCCAAAGGAAAGTTCAGAAAAACCTTTAATATCTAGGAAAACCCGAAGGTAAAAAACCTAGTTATTCCCCTTATAAAGAACTAAGAATACTAAGTATTAAAACCTAGTATTTTAATTCTTTAATTTTATTATAAGGCGGTAAATTATACTCAGGCAACGTATCGTCCTTATAACCTAGTTTTATATAACCGCAAAGAGTATTATAAGTCTCTTTTCCTAAACCTTTAGTTATTATATCAGCTATATTAAATTTCGTATTTATATATACGATTTTTATTTTATTATTTTCTAGCTATTACCTATAGTAGTGATACTGCCTGTCGATATGCTTTACCCGTTTATAAAATTCAGGGTTTTCGGCGAGCTTCTTTATACTCTCACTATCTATTAAGATAGTAGGAATCTCGAGAGTATTATTATTATTATTATTATTATTATTATTATGATTATTATTATTATTATTGCCTCTTATATTAGAATCTAGACCTAGATTCTGAAGTATATCTTTATATAGATTATAAAGATAGATTCCTTCTTTAGAAGCTTCTGTAAGAGGTATATATTCGGCCTCTGTTATTAATAAAGTAACGACTTTTTATTTAGTTAAGGTCTAACTAACGGGGTTATTTACTCCCACGTAGTAAATATATCCTGAAGTCGAGGTTCTATCCTCGATTATATCTAAAAAGCTAGTATTAGAATAACCGTAAATACTAAGGTCTTCTTTTTTATAGTTATATAAAAGACCGATATTAGGATATGTATTTATATAAGCCTAGATTCGATTTAACGCAGTAAAGTGGTCTTGCGAGGGATTACTTATATAGCGAGAACACTAGTTAACTGCGTAAGTTATATCTGGTCTTAAATGTAAGGCTAGATATAATAAAGCCCCGATTTCCTGTTAGTATTTATTTATATTATTAGTTAACGCTTATTCAGGATTTGGTACTAGGACCTTCTTATGTATACAAGGGGTGTTAACCCTTTTTAGACTTCGTTTATTATACCTTTTAAGTATCTTATTAGTATAAGGCAACTGACTTATAGAGAGAGTCTTATTATCTTTATTTATATTTATTATATAACCTAGAAAGGTATTTATTTCACCTAAGTCTTTAAGTGTAATATCTTTAGATATCTCCTTAAAGAAATAGTCTAAAGTATCCCCAGAAGGGCTTAGAGCCACTATATCGTTAACGTGGTATAAAAGAATAGCTTATTCTTCTATTCTTTTAATTTTATTATAGTTATAAAAAGTAAAAAGTCCGTTATTATATTTAGAGACCCGGTAACCTAGTTTAGTTAATATCGTAACCAGGTAGTTATACCAGAGTCTAGGACTTTATTTTAACCCGTATAAAGCTTTATTAAGCTTGCAGAGTGTTATATAATTATTATCTTTATTATTTTCTGAGCTGTCTTCTCTCTCGAAGCCTGTGGGTTGTATAGCGTATATTAGGGTATCTATATTAGTATGAACGAACGCGTTTTTAACGTCGAACTGCCTGAATTTCTAGCCGCGTGATACGCCTAGTATTAAAGCTAGTTTGTAGCTTTCTGGTCGGCAGGTAGTTGAAAAGGTTTTTAGATAATTAAGACCTAGAACCTGATTAAACCCCTGAATAACCCACCGAGCCTTGTATTGAATAGCTTCGCTAGAGCTATTATATTTGATTCTGAAGACCTAACGACCTCCTAGTACGTGGTAGTCTTCTTTTATTTTATTATAATTATTAGGCGTATTTCTTATACTTATTAAGTCCTAGGTCTTCCTCTTTTCGAGTTCTGATATTTCTGCTACCATCGCGTCTATCCATTTATCTTTATCTAGGCAGTTTATAGCCTGTTTATAGGTAGCTGGTTCGTTAATCGAATTTATAGTTAAAAGAAATAAGGAATTTTCTTAAAACTATAGGTTTCTAAGTATAGTATCTTTTATAAGGTATAGTGCACTATTATTAGTGGATATTAAATCCTTATAGTCCGGTTTGAAAGGTTTTAAAGGTATTTAGACTTCTAGCCTGGTACTTTGGCTATTATTATTATTAGCCGGGCTATGGTTTATATTATTATTATTATTAGCTGGAACTTTATAGCCCGCTGCCTGTAGACGAAGACTCTTACGTCTGTTATTATTATTATTCTCTTCTTTAGGTTAAATAGACTTAATAGAATGTTTCGAAACGCGCGAAGGAATATTTCATGAAAATTAACTGGTATTTTTACTAAACGTGATTCCTTTATTATACTTAACGGGTTAATAAGGCCCGCGGTTAGAAACCAGTTTATTATATGCCTGAGTATTAATATAAGGAGGGAGGTTATTATTATTTTTAGGCGTATAGTTATTATTATAGTTATCTAAAGAAGAGTAAAGAAACTGATTCTTTAAGATATAAACGTCTCGAAACTAACTAGTCTTTCTAGTTACTAGGTTGTAAACGTTATAGTTATAGT
Source organism: Sodiomyces alcalophilus JCM 7366 (assembly GCF_042370955.1). Taxonomy (NCBI): domain Eukaryota; kingdom Fungi; phylum Ascomycota; class Sordariomycetes; order Glomerellales; family Plectosphaerellaceae; genus Sodiomyces; species Sodiomyces alcalophilus. Next base: position 2,402,397 of record NW_027263540.1, on the reverse strand, counting down.
TATTGAAACCTATTAAAGTACCTCGAAATGCTTTTATATCTAGTTTCTTTATATTCGGGTCGTTGTTTTTATAATAAATAATGGAACCCTAAACCCGTATATTATTAATATTAGGTTTCTGACCTTATAAAAGCTTAAAGGGACTCTTATATTTAAGAGCTAAATTAGGTGATCTGTTATATATATAAATAGCTGAGAGAATAGCTTTACCCTAAAGGTAAGGAGGCAGCCCTGAGTGGAAAAGAAGAGCTTAAACCTTTTCTATTATAGTTCTTATAACTCGTTTAACAGAGCCTTAAGCTTTATAAGTGTATAGTGGCTTTATATTATGCTTTATACCTGTAAAGAGGCGTTAAAAAGAGGCGTTATTAAATTCTTTTCCACCGTTGGTATTTACTTCTTTAATAAAGAAGTGATATTTATTATCATTATTATTCTTATTTTTTACCTAAGCTTTCTACTCTTTTATAGCTATAACTACCGTTGTTTTAGACTTATCTAAGAGTAGTTATGCCTATAGGAACCGGGTAGAACGGTCTAGTATAAATAAAATCCAACGCTTTTTATTATAAGAAAGAGGTTCGATCGGTCCGTAAAGATCTATATAAACCTTTTTTAAATAGGAAAAGTCTTTGTATTTATTAACTAAATCTTTATTCGTAAGTATAATAGACTTGCTTTTCTTATAGGCATTATAGCTCTATATTTTAGTTAATTCTTTATTAGTTATATTATAATCTTTTTTAAGAGTATTAGTATAAAGACTTTTTAAGGTAATAGGGTTAATATAACCTATCCTGTTATGCTATAGCGATATGCTTTTAGTTATAGAGGTAGTCCTTTAACGGTTATTACGGTCTCTTTATTTATAAAGCTCTTCTTAAGGTTAAAGAGGTTAAGATTTCTTTATTATATTATTTCTTTATTAAGGTTTAACCAACCCCTTTCTTTATTTATTTAGTTTCTTTAAAGCCTATTCTTTAAACCTCTAAAACCTCTTTATTCTAGTTAAGTCTTAAGACTTTTCTTTAGGTAAAATACCTCTTTATAACAGCTTCTTTGTGGTTTTTCTAGTATTTATTGTATTTATTTTCTAAGACTCAACCCCCCCGTACGACAGTGCCCGTGCTGCAGCCCAGTACAGCCCGTTATAAAGCAGAGCCGTTATATAAAGAAAGAGGGGCTCTTTATTATTAAATAATAAGAGCTTTTTGTTTCTAGTAAGACCGCGAGCTTTACTATTAAGACGAGAGATACTGATAATATTCGTGCCTATTTCCGGTATATAAAGGCACTCTTTTAAAAGCAGAAGCTTTCTAGTATCCCTGGATTTTATAACGCAGTCTCCTTTACCTTATATCTTTATTTCCTTTGCCTAACCCTAACGAATAGTTCTCTTTTTGGAATTATAAGTAGAAAAGAGTCTTTTATTTATAATAATATACGCCGTAGCCCCGCTATCTACACAGAAATTCAGATCTAATTTAATACTGTTTTCTGCTTGTATTTTATAAATCTTTTCTATTAACTAATCTATATTAAGGTTAGTATTTTTATTCTCTTTATTATTAACTTTAAAAGAGATAATAAATACCTAATCTATATCTATTAAATCCTGTATAAAAGGATTAGGACGGTCTGGAAAAGGAAACGGAGGAGGGAGGACGTCTTCAAAGATAACGCCGGCCTCTTCGTTTTTATTATCGTCTTCCTATTCTTTTTCCTTTTCTTTTTCCTGCAACTAATTTTACGGTTAATTCTATGAATTTATAATTATATTAACCGTAGCAGACTTATCGTTCTCCTCCTCTAAAGATATATCTAAGGCGTGCTGTTCCTTGGCCTTTAGTACGAGGTTTATTATACGTTTCTCTCTTTAAGAGAGACTCGTTTTTCCTCCTTTCTTTTCCTTATCCTTTTAAGAGGACTGGGATTTATTTACCCTATTCTAGGTATTTTTCCTTAATTCTGAATTATCCTTTATTACCTAGTTCTTAGATGCTTTTTTAGGATAGAGAAAGTAGTAGTTAGTCGGCGTATAGCCGGGCTTTTTATAGTTCTTATAGAATAAACCCTTGGTCTTCTTCTAGGGTTTCTTTGTATTTTTCTGTGATTTCGAACCTTATATAAAGAGGGTATTCGACGGCTAATCGACCTTTCTTAAAGTATCTATTAATTCCGCTATTAATTTATCTAGCGTATAACTAGTAATATCGTGACGGAGAGCTTAAGTTATTTACCCTACTATAGATTCGTACCTCTTATCGAGACTATTAAGAATCCAGGCAAAGATCACCTTATTAGAAAAGGATATACCTTTTTAATTCAAGGTAAGCAGTCTCTCTTATATTTTATAGAAATACGCTTTAAGATTAGGGAATTTAGAAGGCGGGAGGTTAAAGAAAGAAGTTAGGACGATATAGTCGGCCTGGAATCCCTTTGCTTTATATAAATCCTTTAGTTTTTCCTATACTTTTAAAACTTTATTTATTCCTTAAACCTGGGTTAAGGGACCGTCTAAAAGAGCAGAGAGTATATCTCTAGCTGCCTTTCGAGACTCCTCCTTCTGTTTTATAAAAGGATTTACTAGAAGGGGCTTTATAACGTCTTTAATATATTTTCCTTTACGGGCGAAGTGAGCGTGCATTCCTATAGTCTAGTTTTAATAGTCTATGCTGCCCTGGAGCTTCCGGACGGAAATTTCTTTGCTAGTCTCTTATTAAGCCATTTTCAAGTAGCAGAATAATATTTTTTATTATTTATTTAGGTTTAAATTAACTAAGTTATTTAATGATTTATTTTTATTATTTTTATTCGGTTTCCTTTATTCCTTTTTCTTTATTATATTATCGATAAAGGATAGAAATAAAGAATATTAAGCTAAAGTTCTGATTCTGATTAGCCTAGCTTTGAAAAATGGGTCTAAAAGTGTGTCTAAACGGTAAAGCTATTTATAGATCTCGTAGCGCGAAGAAAAGCGATACTCGTATAAAGCGAATAATAGGATTTCTATAGGCGGACTTTTTACTAAAAGCTTATATACTATATTATGATATCCTATTATTATAGGCAGCGCGGTAGGTTAAGTGGCTTAATTAATATAGCTATTATTCGTGGAGCTATAATAACTATAAAAGCAGCTACGTTCAATCCACGTATTCGTTATCCTTCTTTTTTAAAAAGTCCCTTTATAGATAAAGGAATAGTATATCCGATCGTGACAAAGAGTCTTATTCCGATTACGTAGTTCTTCCGGAACAGGAATAAAGAGCTTAGCATAGCTCTTAGTAACCGTATTAGGAAGAATAAAGAGCTTTAAACTGTGGTATCGGCATAAACGGTTCGATTCGATTAGCTGTCTTCGGGAGATAAAGGGATTTTGTACGGTCTAAGATAAAGATCTACGACCGGGGGAGGATAAAGGGATAGCCTAAAAAGGCAGGTGGCCTAAAAAGGCGGGAGTCTTTTTAGTATTTCGAGTAGAATAAAAGGGTAGAAAAGAGTAGATTTCCTTCTTTACTAACCCGGGCTTATAACCTTTTAATAAATTGGGCTACGAGTAGTAGGATATACGCGCGGAAAAGAAGAATTAAGTAAATAGCTGTTAAATTCGTAGATCCGTAGGATTACTGCTTGTTTTATAAAACGTATAAAAACGTGTGTGTATAGAACTAACTTCTGTGATTTCTTCCTGGATCCGGGGCTGGGAAAAGACCCTGAAAGATTGGGTGGCGACTGTTACGTTAACAGGCTACGCGGCGGTTGTCACGCCACGTTATTTGCTTAAGTAATAACTAAGATATCGTATTTACGATACCTAGTATATTTATAAGATTATTATTATTATTTATTATAAGTATAATATCAATATTTTATAGACCTATCGTCCTCCTAGGACGTTATATTTTTCCTTAATTTTATTAAGAACGGTATCTTTTATACCTATTAAGTCGCAGGTCTTTCTTTTTTCTAGTTCTGTTATTTCTGCTACCATAGCGTCTATCTATTATAATTTATCTAAGCTTTATATAGCCTTTTTATAGGTAGCTGGTTCTAATAAAGAGTTTATAGTCAAGAGGTAGTAAGGCTCTATTTAGAACTATAGGTTTCCGAGAATGGTATCTTCTATTAAATATAATAAGCGCTTATTATTTTTATTATTAACTAATATATAGTCTTTAAAAGCTGACTTCGGTTTTAAAGATATTTTAGCTTATATACTAGAATGGCCGGTGTGTTTAGATCTATCTGGGTTATCGTAGCCTGTTACTGCTCGTAGACTCCTCGGTCTATTTTATAAGTTATTATTATTCTCTTCTTTAGTTTGGATAGACTTAAAAGGTCGTTTTAAGACCTATTACTATATATTTTTTCTAGAAGCTGATAAGGCTCTAGGTTAGAAACCTGTTCTTCTTAGAGAGAGATATTACTAGTACTTCGGTCTAAAGAAGAGGGTATAAACTGATTTTCAAGTATATATACGTCTCTAAACTAACCGAATCTTTTTAAGACTGTGTTATGTATCTTATAGTTATAATCGTTAAAGCCGATAAGGGCACCACGAATAGCTCTGCTATCTACTTTCTTCTAATTCGGGTCGTTGTTTTTAGGGTAGGCTATAGAGCCCCGGACCCGAATATGGTTTAAATTAGGCTTTTTCTTTTTAACTATCTCAAAAGGGGTCTTAAAACCTATAGCTGAATTTAGGGTTCTGTTATATATATATACTACGAAGTATATAGTATTGCCCTAAAGTTATCTAGGTAGCCCTAAGTGGAAAAGCAGGCTACGGACTTTTTCTATTAGAGTTCTAATAGCCCTTTCGATTAAGCCTTAAGTCTTATAGGTATATAGTGGTTTCATATTGCGTTTTACGCCTTAAAGAAGACGTTTAAAAGAGGCGTTTATTAACTTTTTTCCACCGCCAGTATCTACTTCTTTTATTTTTATATCGTAGTTATTATTTTTATCTGGTATTTTCCACTCTTTTATAGCTAGAACGACGGTTACGTCTCATTTATTAGGTAGTGATTTAGCCTAGAGGAACCGGGTGGAACGGTCTATGATTAGTAAGATCCAGCGCTTCTTATTATACGTTATTAGTTCTATTAGATCGTAAAGGTCTATATATACCATTTCGAGGTAGGAGAAGTCTTTATATTTATTCACTGAATCTTTGTTAGCTAGTATAATAGCCTTACTACGGAGGCAGGCATTATATCTGTTTATATCTATGATTTCTTATTCTGATACTTTAAAGTCCTTAAAGAGAGAGGTATTATTATATTGGTTTTTCAGGGCTATAGGATTTATATAGCCTATTCTATTATACTATAGTTATATAGTCTCCTTTATTTTTACGGTTCTTTTCTTATTATTTTAGTCTCTTTGTTTCTAAAGGTCTAGAGTTTTCTGGTTTCTTTATTTCCTTATTCTTTATTCTAGGCTTTATAGGATTTCCTTTATTATATTTATTTCTTTATTCCCACCTTTTAGGATAACTGGCCTAGCTATAGCCCAGTACAGTCTTCAAAAGAGTCTAGCTTTTATATATATATATATAAAGGGGCTCTTTTACTATTTTGTTTTTAAGAAGAATAACTTATTTATTACTAGATAAACCTCTAACTTTCCTATTAAGGTTTAGGAGACTTATGATATTAGTTCCCAGTTCAGGAATATAGAGGCATTCTTTTAGAAACAGTATTTTTCTAGTATATTTAAACTTTATTATATAGTTTCTCACGCGTATTATCTTTAGTATACTTACTTTTCCCTACCTAGTAAGCCTAGTGGTGGTTTTATACATAGAGAAAAGAGATTGATTTGTTATTATATAGGTGGTAGCTCTGGTATCTATATAAAGCTTTAAGTCTAAACTAAACCTATTCTCTGCCTAAATCCTAAAAATTCTTTTAACTATCCCACCTATATTCAGATTAGTATTTAGAGGGTTTTAGAGATGTTAGGTTATTATATTTACTTCTTTAACGTCTATTATCTCCTCGGCTTCCGGGTTCGGGAGGACGTCTTCGAATATAATCGATTTATCTTCTTCTTCTTCTTCTTATGGTTCGTCTAGTTCCTTTTTAAGGATTATATTCACGGAATCCTTGTTTTTTAGGAGCGTTTAAAGCGGTTAGTTCTTTAACAGAGCCATAATAGCGTCCTCCCTTTTCTTATACTAAGCATTTAGGGACCTGGATCTGCCCTTAGACAAAGAGGAGGACTTAGTGCTCTTAGAGACCCGATTCTGCTGCTTTTTTCCGGTATTTTCCTTTATAACCCAGCCCTTGGAAGCCTTATCTGGTTAAAGGAAATAGCAGTCAGACAAGACGTAGCCGGGTTTCTTATAGTTTCTATAGAATAGCCCCTTAGTCTTTTTCTAGGGTTTTTAAGACCCTTTAATAAGGAGAGTATTATTTACTAGGGAATGCTTTATTATCCGGGAGGCGTCTATTCATCTAGTAACGATTCTATCTAGTATATAACTCTGGATATAGTATATAACTCTGGATATCGTGACAAAGGGACTAGGTGATCTAGTTAGTGATAGAGTCGTATCTTTTATCGAGGGTGTTAAGAATCTACGCATAAATCACCTTATTAGGAAAGGAAATCTCCCTTTCTTCTAGAGCTATCAGATTTTCTTGAACCTTGTCCAGGAAGGACTCGAGGGTTTTATAGTCTAAGGGGGAATTATTAAAAAAGGTTCCTAGGGTATTAAAATCAGCTTAGAAGCCTTACCTTTCGTACAGGCCTTTTAGCTTTTGCTAGACTTAATAGGCCGTATCTAGCCCTTAAACCTAGGCGAGAGGTCCTTTAGAAAGGGTGGAGAGTATTTTACTAGCTGGCTTAAGAGAGTCTTGCTTTTATTTCTAAGAGGGATTCTATAGAGGTTTAGTTATATCGTTTAGGAATTTCCTTTTATAGATAAAATAAGCGTGTTTAGATATCCTCTAGAAAGGGAAATCGGCACTGCCTTCTAGGTTCTTAACCGTGGGGATAAAATCCTTACTAGTTATCTTCCTACCTTTAAAACGGTGGTCTTTTTGCTAGTATTAGAAGGGGAGAAGTGGCATTACCCGATTTCTGGTTCTGATTACGCGAGGGGTTAGATATAGGGGTGTAAGGTGGGTCTAAAGCGGGGAAAGATGGGGCCACGTAGTAGTATAGTTCACGGATATTAAAAAGCTAGAGCCGTTTTTTATATATTATAAAGGAGAGATTAGCTTTTTTTTAGAGACCAGGGCTCATAAGCCATATAATATCATAGCCTTTATAGGGGTGTGGTGGCGCGGTATGGCTAGTATATAGGGGGTATAGATACTAAGACTTAACTATTTAGAATAGGGTCCCGTTATAATATTTTTCCGTTTTTTCGGAAAAAGGGAAAAGGGGAAAAGGGGAAAAGGGGGTGGCCTTAGTTAGAGGCGGCCTGAAAAGGGCTTTAGAGGTGGATTTAGTTAGAGGCGCCCTAAAAAGGGCGTTAGAGGTGGAGTTTATTAGAGGCGGCCTGAAGAGGGCTTTAGAGGAGGATTTTAGGGTAGAGATTGCCTGAAAAGGACTTTAAGGGTAGAACAAAGAGGGGATCTAGAAATTCCTTTGCTTTCCCGGGCTTATAACCTTTATAACGGTCACGAAGAGATAGAACGGAAGAGGAAGATCAAGAGGAAAAGAGGTAGTTTGAATTATAGAAGACTATAGAGACTATAGAAGTAAGATACAAAGAGAGAGAAAGCAAAGGAAGAGGGAGGCGGGCAGCCTAGTCTATATAACCCCTTCCTACGGTTTATTTAAGCTACTGATTTGGTATCCGGACTCTAGAAGTATAGGCGAGGGTCTGTGGGCTCCTGGAGAGCTCAGGAGGTCCGTGAGTTCCCCTAAAGGTCCTGAAGGTCCGTGGGTCTACCTCAAGGTCTATAGGTCTATCTAAGGGTCCGTGGGTCCATTTAAAGGTCCGTGGGTCTACCTAGGGTCCCGGGGGACTCGGTAGGACCCTAGAGGACTAAGTAAGTCCCTGGCTTATAGGAGGTTTCGTATATTATACTATACCGTATATAGATATATTTATTTCCTGGGTATGGTACTAATAGATAATAATCGAGTAATTATCGGGCATAAGTAAGCTCTTTACCCCGTAAATTACTAGGTAAATATGGTAAAACTTTAAGGAGGATCTCCTTTATAGTCTCTTAATTAACGTACAGGATATCCGTAACCACTGAAGGTAGCTATGGCGGGAGAAGTCTGGACCTTTATCCTGGATATAGTATTTCCTCGAGAAACTATAGATAGGGGCGTTAGGCGAATACTATGTTTATTAGCACTTTAACCGCGATACGAATCGTATCGATATAATCTTTTAGACCTATCGAGACTATATCGAGTAATAGAAAAAGAATCCGGAGCTAGTAATCATAAATTATACCTATTCTATTAACAAATACCCTCTATAAAGTCTAAGATTATTTATAATAGGACTCTCTAGGGAGACCTCACATTTCCATAGAGAGACCTCACACGTGACTTCTTCGTGGAATTTTATGGGGCCATGACAAAGCCGTGAAGCTCCCTAAGTATCCCATATAATTTATATATACAGCATAAGTAGATACCTGTACTTAACATTTCCATTTGAGTTAGGTACTTTAGTGGCTACGATTTCGACTACTAGGTAGTAAGTACTATTATTCCTGTGTCCCTTTCCTTCCCTGTACTAGATGACTTAAGGGCCAGTTTTAGGCTGCTTATGCCTTAAAAAATCACTGACTGTGGGGAATATCGAGTAGTGGTGTAATACTACCTACCTACCTAGGTAGTACAGTACAACGTACAGTTAGGCGTGTACATAAAAAGAGGTGCGGTACTTAAGCGGCTTTATGGCTTTGTCATAGCCCCATAAAAATGTCACGTGTGAGGTCTCTCTATGGAAATGTGAGGTCTCCCCAGAGAGTCCCTTTATAATTAACTAATCTTTACTTAGGTAAGTTATTTTAAGAGACTGGATATTCCGACTATACCACTTGGATATTCCGACTATAGTTCTAATATAGATCCACTTTTTCCCTCTTTCGGAATACCACATATATACAGTACACCGTACCTACACTACCTACCAAGTACGATCGTTAATCGTTTAATCGCCCGAACTGTCTTTTAACGTTAGATTAATTTAATCCATCGGGTTAATTAAGGGTACGGTTAGTCCGACTAGGGCACTTAGTTATTCCAACTGGGGCAGTACTGATAACACCTAACGCTAGCCGTTATAACTGCTTTTTGTACCTAGATACTTATAGACACGTATTAAGCGTATCGTCGTTACGATGAATTAAGTGTATCGTCAGTATCGTCTCTACGATCAATTAAGCGTATCGTCGGGACCGTCGCTACGATTAATTAAGCGTATCGTCGTTGCGATTAATTAAGTGTATCGTCGTTGCGATCAATTGAGTGTATCGTCGGTATCGTCTCTACGATTAATTAAGTGTATCGTCGTTGCGATTAATTGAGTGTATCGTCGGTATCGTCTCTACGATTAATTAAGTGTATCGTCGGTATCGTCTCTACGATTAATTGAGTGTATCGTCGGGACCTCGCTACGATTAATTGAGCGTATCGTCGGGATCGTCGCTACGATTAATTAAGTGTATCGTATCGTCGGGACCGTCGCCACGATTAATTAAGCGTATTGTCGTTACGATTAATTAAGTGTATCGTCGGTATCGTCTCCACGATTAATTGAGCGTATTGTCGTTACGATTAATTAAGCGGATATCTTATAGTATATAAAAGTATCTGGGTATAAGCGGAATACGCGGGCGGGTGTCACCGGCTATCAACATAGGACCCCAGTCGGAATAACCAAGTGCCCTAGTCGGACTAACCGTACCCTTAAGTAAGAGACTGGATATTCCGACTATACTACTTGGATATTCCGACTATAGTTCCTGTGGACCCACCTTTCTAACCAATTAAATTTATTTTCTGCACCATGCACAAAGTAATCTACCATATCAATTCAACCCATTAATTTAACCTATTAAGATATCGTTAATTCAACCTATTAATTCAACCCATCAAGATATCGTTAATTAACAACGTTAATTAACAACGTTAATTAACAACGTTAATCAACAACGTTAATCAACAAAGTCAATCAACAACGTTAATTAACAACGTTAGTTAATAACGCGATAGCGCTTCACGATCACGTAAAGGAAGGACTCGCGCCTATAAGCCCACCGAATAGGAGCTTAGAGAGTAACGGGCGGTGGCTCGGAAGGAGGAGGTGGTATAAGGCTCGTAATAATAATAACAATACCAATAACAGCAGCAGCCGTAGCAGTAGTAGCAGTAGCAGCAGTAGCAGTAGCAGCAGTAGCAGTAGCAGCAGTAGCAGTAGCAGCAGTAGCAGTAGCAGCAGTAGCAGTAGCAGCAGTAGTAGCAGTATTAGGTTAGATGCATGAATCGGAAAGTATAAGGAACTGGATTCTATAGAGAGGCCTTAATTAGTGGTAAACAGCTACAAAATAGAACCATCGGTCTTAATCAACATTATCCGAATCATTATAGCCATAGCCACTGCCTTTAATTAACCCGAGGGATCAAATTAATCTAACTTAAAAGACTATTCGGGCGATTAAACGATTAACGATCGTACTTAGTATTCGTAGGTATATGTGGTATTCCGAAAGAGGAAAAAGGTGGGTCCATATCAGAACTACAGTCGGAATATCCAAGTGGTACAGTCGGAATATCCAGTCTCTTAATTAAAGGCAGTGGTTATTTATCTTAGCAGGCTTAGACCACTTATATAGCGGTACGTATTCGTAGATCTAGGTTTTATAGGCCCTTTAGCCGCATCGTTAGTTAAATCTTGCTATAATAATAGAGTTATACACTATAATACAAATATAGGTATTTACCTATAATAAAAAGACCCCTAGTATATTAATAAGTCACTTTCCTAACACACCTTAGAAAGTGGTCTAAGAACTAAGTGTAAAAGGAATCGTGACCCACGCAGGCTTAACTATAGGACGCCCAAAAACACCCTGAATACGAGCCACGATATCTTTACCACCTAATACTTAGAACACTTAATTGCTTTATCTAAGCTAGATAAATTGTTGATCTTAAAGATATCTAATTTTATAGATATTTACATAAAGTTTGGATTTTTACCGAATTATTAGCAAAATCTCAGACCCACGCAGAGGGTCCGTCGAGGTCGAAGGGGAGGGTAGAACAACAACATCCCATTATCGTAACGGCCTGAAATTTAGCACCGAAGATTATCTTCACAGTCTCCCGCTCAGACAACAATTTTCTTCGTGAGAGGTGCTCGTATCGTCTAGGCAGCTCGTTAAACGTGTTTTAGCAGTATATCGATACCTCTATGCGTAGATTAGAGCCGTTATATCGGCTAAAAATCATATTAAAATAATCGCTGGATTAACATAAATATACAGGTATGTTCACTATGTTAGAAGACCTAACGTGTTATAAGATACGCTTTATTAACGATATAGCCACGATACAGCCGTATCTTATATAGAATTTATAACAGAGGGTTAGCGATATACTAGTATAGAAGCTGATAGACGTACTAACGATAAGAGGTTCCTGACGATACTGTGGATTGCTTGCTTAAAGAGTTCTTATTATTGTTATTATTATAGTTATAGTTGTTGTATAAAGCAAAGATATCCTACGTGGGTCGCGGTTCTATTTGCATTTGGCCCTCAGACCTCCTTTTCGCCAGGTTTAAATATAATAATTAACGATCCTACTAGTTAGAAATTGAATGAGTGGGTCTATATACGTACTATTACACTACGATTATACTCTTATCGTGTAGTTATATACCCATGGCCAAGGAGGTCTAAGCCCGCTAAGATTAGTGGTTATAATAATTCGTATAATATTAGTTAAGACCGATAGTTCGATTTTATAGCTATTTGCTACCAATTAAGGCCTCTCTACAGAATCCAGTTCCTTATACTTTCCAATTGATATATCTAACCTACTACTACTGCTACTGCTGGTAATAATATTGTTGTTATTATAATTAACGGATTAGTTCGTTAGTTCGATTAAAGCCAGCAGTAGTAGGAATTGCTCCTCTTCCACCGCGCCTACGGCCAGAGCCACGCCTACGACGGCCATGCCCACGTCCACGCCCACAGATATCTTCGCCTTATTACTATTATTGTTACGTTATCGCAGGCTGTTAATTAAAGTTAATTAACGTTGATTAACATTAGTTAATGATAGCTTAAGGGGTGGAAGTGGTGATCGTAATTGATATGGTACATGGTAGATTAGGTTATATATGGTTTAAATAATAAGGTTTAATTATCTAGAAAAGTGGGCCTCACAGCAACTACAGTCGCAATAGTCAAGTGGTATAGTCCGAATATCCAGTGACTATTTTAATACGCCTTTTGTAGAGTTATAGGTATAGTAGCAGACTATAGCTCTTATAACTACTAGTTTACCCTAGTATCCAAGAACAATTAAGAGGCTTTTAGATAGGTTTTTAAAGGGTAGAGGCGATCTTCGTAATCGAGGCTATCTAGTTTCTAACTTCTATTACCACTGATTTCGATAAAGCTCTTAAAAATACATCAAGTATTATTTTCCCTGCTACTAACTAGCAGATCTATATATAGTATATTATAAAGAATGTTAATCTTTATACTAAAAAGAATCAGAACGGCCCTCTTAAGGGAAGCAGCCTTTTCCCGCCCAGTAAATTAAGTCCACGATCTCTTTTTTAGTATTTTGGCTTACTATATAAATTATAATATATATATATATATATATAGTAGGGTAGTGGGTCTATAAAAAGACTTTTCGTAATAATATTAGCTATCTTATTACTTACCCTACCCGAATCGGGTTTAGTATATAAAATAAATGTACTAACCGAATAATAGCTATATATAATCGTTTCAGCGATAAATACGATACTAATACCCGCGAAGAGGATAAGAGCAATGATATCGTTGCCTTAAAACTTGCCGGTAATCCGCAAATCGCCGCCTTTATTACTCGGAAAATTAGAGACCGTAAACATACTAGGGCACTACGAGATTATAACGAAAGGAAAGTCCGTAGACTTTAGTCAAGGAAAAGATATCACAGAAAAGGCTCGATAGCTTAGTATCGTAGAGTGATCGCAGTATATTCGTCAACCAAGCGCTGACTTTAAACCAAGACTTCAACTTAAGGGATTAAACTAATCCCTTAATATACGCACAGAGATAGGTTCGGATCGGTGGTCCGTGCGCGGCTATCGGTCCGACTATATACCAATAGGTCTACGATCATCTCGTTACACTACCCCCCCTCCTAATAAGTCTAGTCCCGTAGACTTATATTATCGTGATAACTTTAATTACGCGTTTATCGTGATTAATTATCTTTATCTGGTTCTATACAAGCCCTTATTAAAACCCGTAAAAAAAAGAGTGGCCGCTCCTTTTATTTATCTCTTCGGCGTTCTATCGCCGACTATATACCTCGTGATTTATCCGAATATTACTATAGAAACTCCGCGATGCTTATTATTATGACCTATAGTTATCTAACCTTTCGCGGATATTATACCTAGCCTTAGGCAGCCATTCGGCGATAAGTATATAGCTTTATCACGTAATTTTCCTTATAGTATTTAATTTTCCTCCTATAACCATCTTTCCCTTATTATAATCGCCGACTATACGGCGATAATTTACTATTTACTATTTTCTATCTATTATTATTTTTCGCTATTCGCTCGCTATTCTATTATTATATCCGATATTTCCTTATAGGTAGTTATCGCTATAAGCAAGAGGCCGTTTAATACGGATTAAGGATAGTTTAGCGTTATCGCCGATAAGGCGCTATACTAGCGTTATATAGCCCGCCTAGGCAGCCATATCGAGGTCGAATACCTTAATAAATCTAACGGCCGCGTAGGCGCTAATCGTTATATTACTTACGCTTATAACTAATAGTAATATACCGCCGTATATTCGACGACCTTTCGGCGATACTTATTTTTATACTAAAAAAAATATTAAATCCCGGAGTTTTTAATAGGCGTAGCTTAGCTACTCTAGAACTATAATAAGCGTATACTTGATAAGAACGACGATTTAACGCCTATTTAGCGTTAGCGTGCCTATACACGTATCTCGAATACCTATAAATAGTTCCGGGCGGTTATCCTACCCGGCGACTATAAGCTTCCTATTAAAGCGATAAGTTCTTACTTTCGCCGAATATTCGGCGACCCTATACTAATAGTTAGCAGAATTAGTAGCTTCTCCTAGATAAGGTTACGTCTCTTTATTCGGTTATAATATTAGAGTTTATATACCGCCTTAGCCGCGTTACTAATAATAACGCCGCGGTCCTTCTAGACTAAATTCGCCCGCCCCGTAAGGATAATATACGGGATATTATATTTTTCCGGCGCTACCTCGCCGACTTACGCGCTATATATCGCCGCCCTTACCCCGATAAGGATAACTAGGAAGGTATTAAGGCTTTCCCCGCGTTACCTAGTCTCGTTACCCTATTAGCGGCTATTAATAAGCCACGCCGTCCCCTCCTTAGACGTCGTTTCGCCGGTCGCACGGCGACCTCTCGTCGTAATCACGCTCCCCGTGCCTCCGTTAGCTAATAGCAGCAGCTCCCTGCCGCTAAGCCTACGCCGGAGCCTCCCCGCGGCCCTTATCGATATACGCCCGTCTTGCCCGCCGTTAATAATAATAATAAGGAGGAAGTGGTCCCTGAACCCCTTTATCCTAACCGTCGCCGCCGTTCGTCCGGCGCCACCTCGGGCGCAGAGACCGACTTTTATAGTTTCGATAATTAATTCTTTTTTTATTCGCTAAGCGTTCGCCGGCAATAATCGCCTAAAATAGCCTTAAACTTTATACGGATAGTTTTATAATTTTAGGATTAGTTAGGGCTTAACCCTATTTCGTCTAGTTATCGTTAAGGAAAAAGGTTATTATAACCTATAATTAAGTTCTTATTTTTATATCCGACGACCCTTCGGCGCCTTATACTATCTCGTAGTCGTCCCACTTTTTATATATATATTTTTTATACTTCTAGTATCTCTTCCGGATCCCTAAAGCGTTTTCTAGATAGTCCTCTGGTTCCTAGGTATTATACTCTACCGGCCAGCCTACCCACTTTATAAGATAGAACGTTTTGCCTTATTCTTCTTTATAATTAACGATATCTTCTACCTCCTATTTATCTTACTCCTCCTCTAAAAGCGGGAGATCCTTCGCCGATAGCTTTATAGTTACTCGGTCTTTCTATGGTTCTAATAAGGATACCGGGAATATATTATATATCCTTATATACTATAAAGGAAGGCGGATCCTATACGCCTATTCGCCGATCCTCTTAGTTACTCGTACCCGAATATATCGTGGTGCTAGCTTTAACCCTTACCGGAATCGGAAGTTCCTTATAAATAGTCTAATAACGTCGCCCACCTTATATTATTATAGCTAGTAGCGCTTATTATAATACCGAGCCTAATACTCCGTGGCACGCGCCTAGTATTCGCGGCCCTTTCGCCGAACTTCCGCTAGCTTCTTAATACGTTCTCGAACGCCTTATACCCGGGTATTATCCCTAGGGCGGATATATTCTACTATATATAGATAGTACCCGTATAACGCTTTATATAGCGAGATACTAAGCGAGGAGTACTCGCTATTATTATAAGCGAACCCTGCTTTTAATAACCAAACAGGCTATTATATCGTCGCGTTACCAGTAATCGTTTATAGGTACTTAATCAGGAACTAATACGTTTATTCCGTCTAACTATCCGTTTATAGGTAGTATACGGTAAATAGTCGCTAAGTATTCGCCCGCTCGCGGCAGAACTCTACCTAAAACTAACTAGTAAATAGCTTATCCCGGTCTATCACTATACCCTTTAGGCTACCGAATCGGTACTTAACCTCCTTATATAGCAGCGCCGCTAGCTAGGGTGCTATTAGGTCTTTCCGTGTCGGAATAAACAGGGCATACTTCGTATACTAGTTAATAACCACTAAAGTAGCGTTATATATTTACCCGTTAGCCCCTTTTATAGGCAGCAGACCTATAATAAAATCTATACTAATCTTTTAGAACGGATATATAGGTAACGGTAGCGTCTATAGCTAACTATACGGCTTATATCGTGGCACCTATACCCCTTAACACGCCGAATATACGGCGATATAATCACGAATATCCGCCGCTAAGTCCACCTAGTAGAACTTTCTTAAAATCAGCTCGAGTATATTATTCGCTCCTTTATACCCGGATCTAGGGTTATCGTGGTGCTATCGCAGGACCTTTATCCTTAGGGCGCCCTATATAGGCAGTACTAACCGTCCCTTAAATAGTAGCATGTCCTTATCTCCGAGAGAGTACCCCGCTCTTTTCCCGGTCCCTTAGCGAATATTCTTAATTAAGGATATATAATCCGGGTTAGTGGTTTATAGCCCTCTAACCAGATCTTCTAGTTCCTCGCTAATAGTACGCCGACCTACCGTTTTATTCCTAGCTAGCTCTGTAGCTATAGAATATAGGATATACTAATCCGGTATTATAGTAACCCTAGCCTTAGCCTCGGGCGTTAGCGATATCTTATCGGCGACCCTTTACTAGGTAGTCGCCCTATAACCCACGTCTCGTGTTTAGGAGCGGGTAATAGCAGCGATAATAACACGCTAGGTACTATTAATAGGACGTAGGGGTTATAGCCCTTTTCCGTCCTTATATTCTCTAAAGCTAGGCAGGGCCCCCTCCTATAGAGTCTATACCCGCTTACGTTTACTAGGCCTATATTCGGGTAGCGTTACCTAAGCGGCTTAAATATATACGATCTTTACCGTGTTACTTATTAAGGTAAAATAGATACTCGTGATCCGTTAGCGAACGCTTATTAGGAGGTCGCTAACTAATCGTAATCTTTACGATAAGGTAAGAAGTATATTATCGTATAGCGTTTCGTCCACTATATAATCCGGCCGTCTTAATAGGCCGTTTACCGGGTTAGTTTTACCCGGATAGTATTAAACCTCGAAATCAAATAATAATAATCGGTATACCCACCTAGTAAGCTTTCCGCGAAGGTCCCGCGCCGGCGCGTTTAACACGCCCTTAAGCGCCTAATAGTCCGTTAGCATAATAAACGCCTATCCTATACCTTTAAGATAATAGGGCTAATACTCGAGGCTCTTTATTATAGCTAATAGCTCCTGCTACCCTATACCCTATTATTACTCCGTTTCGGAAAGCTTCCGCGAGAAGTAGGCGACCGGTCGCTATCCAGTCTTATACTTCTAACTCAGGATCCCGGAAATAGCCTTATTTAAGGCGTCCATCTCGACCCTTATATCTAGCACCGGATTCTAGTGCTATAAAATAGTCGCCGACCCAAAGGCGACCTTTAATAGTTTAAACGCCCGCTTAGCGTTATCCGGGAACTTAAAAGGTCCCTTCTTCTTACCCGCTTAACTACACTTTAGTAGCGTAGTTAACGGCGTCGTGACCCGGGAGTACCCCTTAATAAACCTTTTATAAAAGTTAATAAAACCGAGGAAGACTTAGATATCCCGGAATGACTTAGGCGCCGGCTACTCGGCGACCGCACGTATATATTCCGGATCTATCGCGATACCTTCGCGGGTTACTATAAACCCTAAAAAGTCTACCCGGTTATAGTAGAATTTATACTTCGATAGCTTCGCGTATAGCTAGGCCCTATAAAGCCGATCCAGGACCTTTTTTAGGTCCTTCGTATATTATTCCCTTAACGTGGAATATATAAGGATATTATCCAGGTAAGCGATATAATATATATCTAATAAACCGGCGAGTGCTTAGTAAATATACGCCTAGAAGGTAGCCGGAGTATTCGTTAGCCTAAACGGTATAACTATATACTCGTAATAGCCGTATCGCGTTCTAAACGCCGTCTTCTAGCGGTCCTCCTTCTTAATCCGGATCCTATAATAGGTATCGCGGATATCCACCTTAGAAAAGTACTTTACCCCGGCGAGCCTATCTGATAGCTCGCCGACCAGGGGCAGAGGGTACCTATTCTTAATCGTTATAGCGTTTAACCCTTAATAATCGATATAGAGTCGTAAGCTACCGTCCTTTTTAGGCACGAATAGTATTAGCGAGCCTATAGGGCTTATCGACTATTAGATACGACCACTCGCTATCCCTTCGGCGATATACTATTTTAGCTCCTCTAGCTAGGCTTAAAACAGGGGATATAACGGCCTAAATAGCGGTTCCTTCCCGTCTTATAAGTTAATCGTGTATTCAGCGTCCTTTAGCAAGGGTGGCTCCTTTATAGCCTACTCCGAAAATATATCCTAATAGTTAGCGATTTCCGGTAATAGTTCGACGACTAGTCCGTATATTACCTTATCGTTATCCATAGACGGAATAGTTATATCCGGCGTCCCCGGTACGATAATAGTAGCGGTAACGATATATATAACGTATACCTTCGCCCGCTTTTCGATAACCTCGCGAGCCTATAGCTTAAGGTCTATAATTAAGATCGGCCCGTAGATAAACGTTCGGCGAGCCATATTAATCATAATACCTTCCTAACCTATACTATTATTTAAGAGTAGTAATTATCCGGTACCCTTAGGTCGATCCGTATATAGGAAGACCCTTTTTAATAGGCGTGGCCGCCCCTCTACGTCTAGCAGATAAAAAGCTAAGCCGTACGCTCCGTGAACCCTCGCCGGGCTACCGTTAAAGCCTTTAATCTCCGGAGTCTCGACCTCTAAGAGCGGTTTTAACCCTAGGCGTTCCACTAACGCCGGGCTAATAATATCTACTTACGTATAGGTATCTAAATCCACGCTAAACTTAATCTCCTTTCTATAACGGATTACTATCGCTATGGATCTCGCCACCTCGCTAACTATAATCGCCGGCCGGTTATCGGGTATAGGTTCGGCCCCCCCGTCTACGCCGACTTATTTCCCGATAAATAGAGTTCCCTAACCCGAATATCGTTATTAAGGTTATTATATATAGCGCGCACGTTACTAACGCGGGCGCGAGCCTTCGCCGCCCCGTTATCGGTTATCCGCCGTTCCTTATTACTATAACAGTCCTTAAAACAGTGGCCCTTTTTACCGTAGTTATAGCACTCGCCTATAAAGGCACGCGTACTAGGCTACGCTTATAAGGGCTTTAGGCCCAGGGCCTTTTAACCCGTTAGGGGCGCCCCCTTCGAGTCTGCCTTACCTAGCTCGGCGGGCGTATACCGGCCCGTCGCCGGAGTGCTTACCCGGCTCGAGCGACTATCCGAACGCTAAAAGTTCGATAAGGTCCTTTTACGGCTAGTATCTAACCGCTTACTATTCGCCTTCTTAATAGGGCTTATATCCTAGAATAGCTACGCCTTTTAAGCTAGCGTCACGGCCTTATCTAGTTTAGTCTTCCGCTCTCGTATCTTATCCTTAATACGTAGGGGCAGCCGACTAAAATAGTCGTAGGCACGCTCTTCGCTTCCGCTTATCTCCTAGCCTAATAGCCTATATAGGTTATCCCACTATTCGAATAGCTTTATCGGCGTTATATCGCCGGTTATTCGTAGCTTACGAAGTTCCTTATAGTAATAGTACCGTTATATATCCCGGGATAGATACTCTCGCCGAATAAACGCTATAAAGTCGTTCTAATTCGGGTTAATGATCTTCTGGGCGTGGTGCCTCTAGGACGTCTATAAGGTATATTCGAGCTTTATTAAAGCCTATTCGATCTGCTATAGCACTAGGGCACTAGGTCTAAACTGGTTCCTAGCCTTAATCGCCGCTAGCTAATCATCGATTTCTATAACCATAAATAACTGTCTAATTAGCTTATAATTATATACCGGCGGTTTTTCGTAATCGCGCCGGGGCGCCAGTTATTCAGTAAGCTTCTTTATAATCACTCGATTAATCTCGCTCTATTACTAAAGATACTACGAAAATATCGTAATTAACGCCTTTTACGTCGACGTTAAGGGGCCAGCGACGGATCGCCGATTAACCTATAACCCACTATCCTTAGGACTAAGCGTAACCGGCGTATCCGTTAACCCCTCGTTTTTTCCGGTCCCCGCTCGGGTACCATTATAATTAATTTCGGTACGACGGGCGCCTGCTCGGCGTCCTTATTAGCTCCCCCTAGGGGGACGCTTATTCCTCGAGTCCTTCTCGGTAGTATCTTTGGCCTAACTACCTTAAAGGTGTAGAAGTTAAAGAATTATAACGAAAGGAAAGTCCGTAGACTTTAGTCAAGGAAAAGATATTATAGAAAAGGCTCGATAGCTTAGTATCGTAGAGTAATTACAGTATATTCGTTAACCAAGCGCTAACTTTAAACCAAGACTTTAACTTAAGGGATTAAACTAATCCCTTAATATACGCACAGAGATAGGTTCGGATCGGTGGTCCATACACGGCCATCGGTCCGACTACATACCGATGGGTCTGCGATTATCTCGTTATAGAGATTCGCGTGTTTCTATATCGGCGCCGTTTAATTAGCCGATAGTTAACGGGTTCCTCGCTTTATAGTGGTCCTGTATTTATATACTAATAGAGGAATTAGTTAACGAGTACTAGGGCTCGTTAAAGCGGTAGTTTAGCTATAAATAGTTTAGTATATATTATCATTACTATTATTATTATTATTATATATTACGCTATTATTACCTAATTATATAGGCTAGCGCTCTAGGCAATAGTCTATCTCTGATCTAGGAGGCGGGAAAACCGGTTGGGACGAAAACCCCTCCCCTTATATAGTGTAGTTTAAGTGCCCCTAGGGCGACCGCTACGATAACGCTATACGGTCGTATATTAAGTCGGTGCGTGTTCCAGATCTTACCTCCGGTATAGTGGCTAACAGGGTATCTGCTATCGGGTTCGCAATTCGCCTATATTAGGGCGGTGCGTTACCCCCTAGTAGCCCTATAGCCTCCTAGCCCTGTTTATTCCGTGTTCTTTACTACGTTCCTCCCTTATATAGTCCTATTTATTCTATACGCCCCCTAGGCGGGGTGCGGTTTACCTACGCTACCGCTCCGCTTATCCGTGACTCCCTTATAGCAGGCACCGGAATAGTAATCGCACCTGCCTTGCTTTATGGCCGCCTAGCTATAGGAGCCCTTTTAATAGTCGGTATATATTACTATTACCCTCTACTAGCACTATTATTACTAACTTACTATAGCTCTTGTTAATTACCTTAAATAAACCTACCTCCTATATCGCGATTAGTTCTATAACTATATAGTAAAGTATTTTCGTAATTATGGTATTAGAGTAATAAGCCGTATAGACTCCGCCTCCGCCGACCTTAAGATATATCTTCGAAATCGTTTAATTAACCTTGATAAGCTCTCTTCGTAAGCCTAATAGATAGTAACTAAACAGAGTAAGCGACTAAGGATTAGCCTAGCAGAGGCGGGTATAACGCAGACACTAATGTATATAAATCCACCCGTTATCTCTAGCCTTTCTTCGAGGTTATATTTAAGGCGCTAGAACTTATCTAGTAATGGCATCTGATTATAAAGAAAGTCTTTAGGACTCGTTAGCCTCTCCCTGACTATATAAGAACCTTTTAGGCGTAGTGCGGATTACTATACCGCTATACGATATTATACTGCCTAGAGGTAGTAGGCGTATTAGAACGTACTTAGGTTAACCCGTACTAATAGATTAGTTAGAGCCTGGTATATTTACTAGCTCCTTTTATATTATCCTATTTCTGACTATATACTTATTATAGGTTTGAGTGAGGAGTGAAGAGAGTCGTCAAGACTATAATAAGAACAGGTCACGAAGCTGACCTTAGGGGGGGGATAATTATAAGATTATTCGTTAAGCCCTTTTAACTTAGGACTTAACGGGAAACACCCTACTTAAGGACCAGTAACTATTCTCCCTAGGATCGATATATAATAACCTAAGGCTCTAAGACCGTAGGGTCTTAGGCCAACTTACTAATTCTAAAACATAACTCGGTCCTAAATATCCCTAGGGTTAACCTTAGGGCCGGTTCCGGGTTCTTAACACATTCCTTAACGCCTCTAAGTCCTATCCGATTCCCTTAAGTAGAATATCCCTGATATCACGCCCCTCCTTCTAAGGCTCCTGTCCACGGGAGCCGGTAACCGTTACTAGTCCGGTCCGTTCTTTAATCTATCCCGACCTAAGGATAGACAGGCCGGCCTAAACTCCACCTTTTAGGGCCACTAACTCCCTCTCGTCCTCCTAAGCTAAGACTAATCGTCCCTGTTAACCTAATCTAATCTAACCTTCTCCCAATTAATCCCGTCTATTCTATATAGTATAACCGTAGTCTTTATAAACTAAGAGGTCTAGTTGATTTTAGATAAAGCATAACTCTCCTAAGTCTCCTTTATTTATCTCCCTTACTACGATTATACTATAATAAAGCCCTAAGCGCCCTAGCCAGGGCCCTATCTAATAAAGGGCTCTAGTCAGAATAAACCATAACTCTAAAAGCAGATATTAGGTCGGTAGTGAATTATAACCCTTATTGCTTTCGTAATCCCGTTATACTACTACTATTATTAAGGCGACCACCTAAAAAACCTATATAAAGAACTCTTTCAGAATAAGGCCCGCCACGCTATAGTCCTAAATAACCAAAGAACAAGCTCTATTTCCTTTATTGCCCTCTCGCGGCTTATCTAGCTTAAGGCCGGGTGATAATAAGGCGTGATATTTATCGTGAATATTAATAATAATAAAGCCTATCCGTAGACGCGTATACTATAATAGTACCCTAGACGCGTCCTTTATTAACGGAATAACTGTATCGCAGAAACCCGTAATAGGTAGCTATATCTAGGTAAAAGGGGAAGGAATAATATAAGTAGGGCCTATATTAGGTTATACGACTATTCTAATATAGGACTTTTCTATCTACCTAACTTATCTTATTATTCTCCTCTTCCTTACCCTATCTTATTTACCTATCTATAATAATAATAATAGCATCGCTATTAATAGTAAGTTATCTATTCCCGTCTATATTAAGACATTAACTTATCCTATCGACTCTTTATTAGGGTACGCATTATCTCTATATAGTTCCGTGTATCGCGTATAGGATCGCGGGCGGCTCGGGATTCGGCTAATATCGTGGTAGATTATTATTATTATTATTATCACTACCGTCGCTATCACTACTATATAAGTGTTATATTTTTTTTGCGTAGACCTTGGGCTAACTTATAGTATTAAAGCAGACTACTATTATATAAGGGCCTGACTGGGGAGCCTAGACAGATTAATATCCGGGCTATAAAATATAGTGAAATGAGGCGTTAAGTGGATATATGAAAATAATCCTAAAAGCCGTATATACCCATACCTACTTTATACGTACTATATTATAAGTTCGGTGTCAAACTATTACACGTAGAACACAGAACTCTAAAGGGCGCGTGTACTTCGTACAGGCAATTAGAGATCTATGGCCCTAGACTTATAATAGCAAGACCGCCTATGTCTTTATAAATAAACATACCTAAGAGTGGTGTGTCCAGGTACTTATAGTCTATGTACGTTGCTACTTAGACAGTATATATAAATTAGCTATGGTACTTAGAGCTTTTGGTGTTACAGCCATGAATCCACTCTCAGCTTCATTTTATAGCCCGGATATTAATCTGTCTAGGCTCCCTAGTCAGGCCCTTATATAATAGCGCCTCTAGCTTTAGCTAATAAGCGTAAAAGGTCCGGCGCGGCCGGTAAACCCTCTAAGAAGTCTGGTAAGGCCGGCACGAAGTCCACTAAGGTGGCAACTAAGGTTATTAATAAGGGGATAACTAAGACTGCTAGGAAGAAGGCATAGCGGGCCGCGAAGAAGGCTTAGGCTAAGGCTAAGGCCGAGGCTATAGCGGCTGCTCTTAAGTAGCAGTAGTAGTAGCAGCAGTAGTCTGACTTTTTATTAGACTCGTTATCGGATTCGTCTTCGGATTCGTTATCTTCTTCCTCCTCGGAGGACGAAGCTATTAAATAGCCAGGCACGGCGGCTACTCTAGCTAAATAAGTTATATCGGTTAGGACCGTTAAGAAGCCGGCTACTACGGCTACTCTAGTCACTAAGTCGACTAACTCTCTCCCTTTAGGGTATAATAACTCGCTACAGGGTGCTCTTAAGCCCTTCGGTGACTTAGAGGGCGTCCTTAACTATACTAGTCAGGATATCGTTATAAGCGGTGATGCCGATAAAGCAACCCTTTTTAATAATAAGGAAGCTAACTCCGATAGGTTATTATTATCGGAGTTCGCTTTATTTATAAACGGGTTTAGCGATAGACCCTTAGACTTTAGTAACGGCGATGGCGTTAAGATACCGGTGCGTCCCGTTATCTTAGTTAGGTCGGGCCTAGAGCTTTATACTCCTTATAGGCGGTGCGCCCGTATACTAGGTTCCTTAGCGCTACGTAGCGATAACGCTACCGGTCCCCTTATTATACGGCCTTACCGGGTAGCGGTAGTAAGGTATCTAATAAGTACTATTACTATTATAATAGTAATAGCCGGGACTATAAGTTAGTATATTTATATAGCTATAGTCCCCTTTACTTTAACCGCTCTTAAGGTTACTAACTAGATATTAAAGAAAGGCGAAGCTATTACTATACAGAACGGCTTAGGCAGTATAATCTCGGACAAGTCTTCGATAACAGGAGTGCTTAAGACCACGTAGTGTATATAACCAAAACAGCACACACAACAAGGAGACCTTTAAAAGAGGTTTATAAAGGTGTGCGCTGCTCTGATCAGGGTAACGCAGCTTAAACGAAGTGAATATAATAAATGTGGCAAAACTTAGGGTTAAAAAGGATAATGATTATATAGGATAATAAGCATCCTCTATATCTAGGTGGCGTCGCCACGTATATATATAATATATAAGATAAATAAAAAAGCGCGCGTCTTATAATATCACGTAACGTCCTAACGATATAGCACTAGGTTCCGATCCACCCCTCTATAACCGGCCCTAGTTATCTTACTTATATCCTCGTAGCTATAATAACTCTAAATCTAATTAGGTTACCCTAATTAAGCTAAGTATAGTCTAGTAAAACCATTCCGAAACTCACTTACGCTTATAGAGGGTCCGTCCACCGACTATATAATCCTCCTTCTCGGTATATACTCTCTCTATAATAGCCGTAACTATATCCTTATCCCACTGAATCCTAGTATTATACCGTAACTATCGTCCCCAGGGAATCGTATATAAAGGCGGTATATATAAAGAACTATTCACGGCGGCGTTATAAAGTGTCGTATAGTAGACACTATTATACGAGTAAACCTAGTTATCTCGGGAGAATAAGCTAGGCCTAATCGGGCTAATATAAGAGTCTATAGGGCGGGGATTATATAGTCTATAAAACAGGTAACTACGAGATATCTTGACGCCCTTATCCTGCTCCTTTATATCCTTAATCTATTTACCTTAGATATCGATCTTCCGAGGCTTTACTAAGACTTTCTTTAGCGATATCCAAATAATCTTATAGCTATTCACGTTAATACTAGTAAACTTAGAAGATTTAGAGGACTTAGGAGTTTTCTTAGGACTCTTCGTGACCTTAGCGATCTTCTTAGGCGTGACCGGAGCTAAGGGCTTCTTAGGGATAGCCTTAGGTATCTTAGGACGTACCGGGATACTAGTATCTTTCTTAGGCTCCTATAACTTAGGAGTACTCGTAACTAGGGCCTAAGTCTTCTTCTTAGCCTGATTAGAGGAACCGGGGGCAATAGGCTTAGATTTAATAATAGGTTTATTAATAGGAGTAGAACCTATACTCTTAGGAGGAGGCGGTAGAGGAGACTAGGGAACCACCGGGACTACTACTATCTTCTAATAGCTAAAACTAAGAATTACTCTAATATAAGATAGCTATTCTTCCTTAATATAATAAGTATAAGCTATACTATTATTCCCGTAGCAGCGTCCTTATATGAACCAGTGAATCTTAGAGCTTTAAGGGAATAAGTAGCACTCTTAGATAATAGCTCGTATCTACTCGATAACAAAGAGGCCGTATAAGTAATTATCCGTCTAGCGAGGACCAGGAATAATATAGAAACGGCGGGTAAGGCTAAAGACGGCCTTATTAGGTGTATTAATACTACGTAACTAACCTATAGCGTACTTAAATAACTATAAAAGGCGGTCCTTAGTACTACTAGTATTCTAAATACTATTATACCTATATATACACTATATCTCTTAATCTATAATCAGACTAATAAAGTGATTGTTAAAGTAATAAATAATAGGGATAAAACGACTCCTCTTAATACGGTTAATTTCCTTAAGCGGCTAAGGTAAATAGACTACTATACGGCTATTTAACTCCTAGTAAGGCGTAATACTAATCTATACTATAGGACGGGTATCCCCCTATCTGTGTTTAAATATAGCACGCATTATATCTTCCAGACTGCCTCTTTTAAGCTATCTCTTATTTATTAGGTTATAGTAGGTCCTAAAAGAAGACTGCACTGCCGGATAAGCATCCCATGGTCTCTTAGCGAATATGCTTATTATAGGAATATAAGGCAGTATTACGTTAACCGTAATAGCATCGAGTTCGCTATCTATAGCCTTCTTAAGAAGACGTTAGACTACGTGTATATCGTCTTTAGGCTATTAGGGGAAACCTATAAAGGGGGCGGCGTTATCGGGGACGTTAAATAGACGATGCGGTAGTCCTTATATAAGGAACACTTATTAACTATGATTAGGGTTATTAATACGGCGGGGATATATAGTCTTATTAATAGTGACGCGGGTAGCGGGGATAATATTAGCGGTAAGGATGGGACCGGCGGGAGCCGGCTCCTAGTAGTTAGTAAGGGATACAGATATTCTTCATATCTTTATTAGCCTAATCACGGTAATATATAGTCGGGGGATACAGGAAAAATATATAAGGGTAGCGGGGTAATAAGTAGTAAAGAAATAGCTAGCGGGGGTAAGTTAGAAAAATAAACTTAACGATATAGGAAAAGAGAGGAAGAGAGGGAAAACGGGTTAACTAGAGCTAGTAATAGAGGATATATATCCTTTATTAATATCTGATATTTCTAGGCAGTGCCTCCTTTACGAGACTAGCTTTAACCAGAGTTTCTATTACAGCTACTAGTTAAATAGGGTTATAATTATTAAAGAAAGGGTAATCTTAATACTATTTATAGTTATCGGATAAAGGTAACTTAGTGAATTAGGCGCGGGATCTAAATACGGAAATCGGCTTACCGTGTAACCGATCTGATTAGACGAAAAAATTAGATAGTACCTTTTTTATTATACCTATAATCGCGACTATATAATAAAGCGATATAAGGAAGGTAATTATGAATCACGCTTAAAGCCTAATCTTTTTAGTAACTTAAAATAGGCTATTTATTTAACTACGCCTCCTTAAGTCACTAAAACTATAAATCGCTAGGCTATATTATTCGTCTCCGAGGGATATAAGGCGAAGGGCTGCCGGCTAGAGGTGTATCTTTTAGGCTCTACGTCTTCACCTTATCTTACGACTCGATATCGTGTTTTCCTATAAACTTCTTATTATTAATAATAATAATAATAAGATTATCGATATATCTACTAAAGCTCTAATCACAGGGCTTAATAACCTTAGCTCTTATAAGCGTAAGAAACCTATACCTTATTAGGAGTTAGTCTATCTTATACCGTGTTCCTAGTCTAAGACACGACTTATCGCGGGTACGGTTAATAAGTATAATGTTTTTACGACGGTCTAAGATATAGTAGTAAGTTCTTTTTACGCTTCTTATTATATTACCCTGATTAGAGTAAGCTAATATTATAGATATAGGTAAACTCGTACTTTATTTAGTATAAAGTGGCTAGTAAGGGTGGCGCTTCGTATATCGAGTTAGATTTTATAGGCTAGGTTATCTAAGGTGACTCTAAGGCTACCGTTATAGGCCGGGTATAGGATAGCCTGCTGAATCTTACTAATAGGGATATAGAATAGGAGTTATTTAAGAAGGTAAGGTCTAGTAATAGTTCGTCTTTATTTCGTCGCCGTGTATTTATAGCTAAGGACCTTACTAGTCTATAAAGGGAGTATATTATAAAGACAGTGACCCGGGCTTATACGGTTAGAGCCCTGATTATCTAAGGGTTCGGGGTTATTAATAAGGTGCCGTGCTAGTGCTATAAGGAACGGTGGTCGGCTATAAGTGATCGGGTTAATAATAAAATCACTTATCCTTTCTTCGAGTACGTATCGCTTTAACATAACGATCGATTTCCGGACTATGCTAACTGCTATTTTTATAAGATAGCTTATATATATCGTGATAATAAACTCCGAAAATAGTTCTATTAGTCTAATCAGGAGATCTTATAGCCAGATAGTAACTATATAGGTATTAGTCACGCTAATCCGTATACTAAAGACTTACTAGTATTACTATAGTCCGTGTATAATAATAAGATACGTCTATGCCTTTCGCCTCGGTACTATATCTTTATAGTAAGCACTATTACTCTATACTATAAAAGTGCTTAGTAAATACGTAACGTTTATAGAGGAAGGGGTCTTAAACCGTAGGACTATATAATAGCATAGGTCCCTATATTAGCGTATAAATATAAGGACGACCTCGAGAAGTTCTATTATACTATTTAGAATAACCCGATAAAGAGGGATTAAGAAAAGACCGTGGAGTGGTATTATATCCCCTTTATCTCTAAGGCTTAGGTTTAGCGGTATAAGTCGGAAGTATATAGCCCTAGTAATAGCGATTATACGAGTAAGCCTAAGTAAGATATAGATAAGTGATTCGGGTAGTAATTACTATAATCAGGGTAACCTTAGTGTGATTAGGATATTTTTATTTCGGTGCGTGGCGTAAACGGGTAAAGGAAAGGTAGATAAATAATAAATATCTTTAATAGATATATCTTTATAGTGTTTACTTAGTTAGTGTGTGTAAATAGAAAATAGTGATAGTAAAATATAAATAAAAGGAACTAATAAATAAAATAATAAGTAAAAGGGCGTAGAATAGGGTGATTAGGGTAATAAAGGGTAAACAGGAAAAAAATAGGAAAAAGAGCGGGTAAAGGAGTCCTAAAACTAGTGTTTTTATTTTAGGGGGTAGTAGTTAGTTTTCGATAATAAGCAGATAGCGATGCCTTATATATCCTCGGCCCTAATACTACACGTAAGACTCCTATTAAGTATAGTATTACCACGATTAGGTTAACTAGGTAGAAAGTAATAATAGGGGATAAAGTATAAGGTCCTAGTATAGTCCTTATACTTACTTAGGTTAAAGTCAGGATCTTTAAGGATATAGACTTCGACTCTTCCTAACTATATTGCTTTCTAGAG
This sequence comes from Sodiomyces alcalophilus JCM 7366, assembly GCF_042370955.1. Lineage (NCBI taxonomy): Eukaryota > Fungi > Ascomycota > Sordariomycetes > Glomerellales > Plectosphaerellaceae > Sodiomyces > Sodiomyces alcalophilus. Next base: position 2,372,906 of record NW_027263540.1, on the reverse strand, counting down.
CTCTACTTCTAACCTCTTATAATACTCGCCTAATAAGTTCCGAAGTCTCGCTAACCGTTATAGAAGTGCGTTAATAGTCTAATTAGGGGAACCTGCGTTATCTTAACGCTTATTATCCTTAGCCCTAGTATCTTTATTAGTGAATTTACCTAGGAGGAGGGGTGCTTTAACTAGCTCTTAATCGATAAGGATACCACGGGTAGGGTACGTAATTATTAGTTCTTTAGCGTAGTCCCTTTTTAGTATCGTCTAGTCCCCCGGCTCCTAGTATCCGTCTTTATCCTAAATAAATTTCTTAAGGCGGTTAGCGGTAAAAGTAACGCCCTAGAGCTCCTCCCCTAATAAAGTCGATAGCCTAAAGGTCTTATTATCCTAATTAGACGATATAATACGAAATAGGCTATTCTAGCGGTAGTCTAGCTTTTTATCGCGGCTTATATTAATAGCCAGCTTAGTATTATATATAAGGATAAGGTCGCCGACTCGGAGTTATTACTTACGCAGGGTCCTAACTCTTAAACAGTTAATAGAGTCTGTCTTCTACTACCGTTGCTTATTAACTATATCGGTAATAGTCCTCCGGTCGGCTTCTAACTAGGCGAAGGCCCTTAGGCGTAGTAATATCTCTTTTTCGGGGGTCTTAACGCGGCCCTAGTTAAGCACTCTCTAAGTAAGGCAGGTTAGTTTAATAGGCGTGATAGCCTTATAGCTATAAAGGAGGTAAAAAGGGGTTTTTCTAGTGGATACTCGGATAGCTATATAGTCCGTAAAAAGGACTATAGGCAGGATCTTATATAATATACCGTGGTAAATCTTCTACTAGATAGCTAGTATCTAGGCGATAGGCTTATATCCTACCTTATTTAGACTATTAGCGCGGGGGTAGTAGGCAGAGATAACCTTACGCTTTATTAGGTACGCCCGATTTAGCTTAATCACGCTGCCTTTATTTTTAGGTCCTCCGTCTATAATAATATACTAGTATAGCCTATACCGGCAGATAACGTCTTCCTATAAGAATATTACGACGGCTCGCGATATATTCTTTTATAGTAAATAGGCTTCGACCTATCCCGTGAATATATATCGAGCTTCTACTAAGTAATACCCGTTAAGATACTAGATATTAAGACTTACTTATATAAAGGGGAGGGCTTATTAAGGTAGTTAAGTAGCGATTAGGGGATCCTCGTATACTTTGCCTTAGCGGCTTTAATACTCGGTATATACTTTAATAACCTCCTTAGTCTGCTTATAAATACCGTCCTATATATATAATAGGGTAAGCTTTTAGTATATCCGGTCCTTTATATAGTAGCCTAACTCGTCGTGGGCTTTCCTAATCAGGGTAACCTAAGTCTCTTTATCGTTAATCCACCTTTTAAGAGTCGAATCTTTCTTAGTAACTCTTATTTATAGCAGACTATCCTTTACGAAAACACAGGTTAATTAATCTCTAACGCGACGGGCGTTATAAGGGTCTATCCTAGAGGGTATCCGTAGGCTCGTTAAATATAAGGCCACTTATTAAGAGAACTAGCTCTAAGTAATATCCGGATCTAAAACGTCTTCGGCTAGGGTAGGGTTATTAAACCTCTTATCCGTATCTATAAGGAAGATTCGGCCGTTAATAAAGTCGTTAATATCTCCCTCCGCGGCGTTATTAGCCTGATTAGATAGAGTAGCAGGTATCCTTAAAAGTCCGTTAGCCGTAGTATTCTTAGTTCCCTTAATATACTTAACCTCGAAGTCGAAGAGTCGGATATAGGTAATCCACTAAGTAATAAGTATACCGGGCAGGTCTATAGCAGAACCACTAAGCTAGGACACTAAGGCTTAAGTATCTGTTTCCAGTATAAAGCGGACTCCGTAAAGATAGTTACGGAGTCGGCGAAGCACCTTTAATACTCCACTTAGCTCTAGCTTACCGGTATTATAGACTTTCTCCGCCGGGTTCTATCTACCGCTTTTATACCGGGTAATAGTTTTTTTCCTATTAATATACTAGCCTAAGATTCCGCCCTAGCCCTTACTATATATATTAACGATAATATAAATAATACTAGCCCCTTTACTATATTCGATAGTAATTAGGACCGGTATAAAGGTTAGGGTAACCTTAAGAGTATCTATAGTATACTACTAAGGTTCGCTTTATAGGAAGGTAGAACTCTTCTTTAGTAGGTCTATTAGCGGCCCCGCGATAATAATAAAGCGGTAGATCTAGATATAGTAAAAGGTAGCGAGACTAAGAAAAGAACGGACTTCGGAAATAGTCCGGCACTTTTACAACTTAGTTAACTTAGCTACCTTAGCCTACTTAGGGGAACGGCTATCGGTTCCGTATATATAGCCCACGATTATAGCTGCTTTCTAATACTATTAGCTTTTAGCGCTAGCTATAATACCTTTAGCAAGCTCTATATTAAGAAGGACTTTATCGATATTACTAATATACTCGGCTATATAGCGGCGAATTCTAGGCTTAATCAGGGTATCGTTATAGGTGGTAGTAGGCCCTTTAACCGTAATATCGTTAATAAAGGGTCGGTAGTACTAGGGAATAAGGTTATAAAGGATACGGGTTATAGTATATATAAATTAGACTATTAAGTTAGTCGCCCTTTACGGAAGGGTGTATATCCTAAAGAGTCCTAAAACCGTAGCGAAAATCGTTAAATCCCTTAACTCCTTATTAAGGGTAACCTGGTTATAGCCGGAGAAGAAATCCAGAAAGGAAACTATCTTATATATACTAAAGTCCTCGGAAAACTCGTTAGCCCTAGGCGGGATAAAGGTATCGTGTAGGGTAATAGTATTAATCTTAGTAGTAGAGTTAATAAGGCGTATATTACTATCTTTCTTCTTTATAAGGAACCAGGGGTTTTAGTAGGCCGCGTAGCTTTCCTTAATAACCCCCTTATCCTTTATATCCTTAATTATCTTAACGATAATAGACTCTAAGGCTCTTAGGATAAGGATCCTTTTCGCCTACTATAACTTATACGGAACCACCTTAATCTTCTATAATAGGGCGACTCTAGGGTTAAGCCTCCCGTATTCTTATTAATCCTATATAAGGGTAGCTTCGCGGTTTAGGAGTGTCTTTATTAACAGCTCCTTTTTTATAGGTAGTAGATAGTCGGTAAAGTCTAAGATATCTTTAAGTCGCTTTTCCGTAAGTCTTAAGCGAGGGGTAATCTTAGAGAACTTTAGGCTGATTAGGCTAATAAAACGGTTATCTTCCTATTCCTATATATCCTCGGGGATTTCCGCTAAGATCTTCTGCTTTTAGAGGGGGTCGCCTTCGGGAAGGAATTATCGGATAGCGTATCGTTTATAAAGTAAATCTTAAGGGCTTTTAGCTTATATATAGTATAGATAGCCTAATTAGGCTTATAGTATACCTCCTCGATTAGGTCTTAGTGCTTTCTCCTCTTCGCGGTCTATAGCTTTTTTATAGCCACTATAACGGTATTAGTAATACGCGCGTCTTCGGCCCTTAGAGCCGATAACGCTAATAACTAATAAGACTACCACGCTTCCGACTTAAAATTAGTATAAGTGATTTAGTATAAATTCGGCTAATTAGGGTAACTACGATAAGGACTTATAGAAAAATATAGTGGTGGTAGAAGAAAATAGTGTTTATAGTGTTATCGGGCTTCCTTATTATATTTCCTATACCCTCGGCCCTAATTCCGTAGTATCGCCCTTAAGGCCACGTATACCCTTAGTAAAAGTGACTTAATCTCCTTAAAGAAGATAAAGGCTATTAGAGACGCTGCGTCGGCGTCCCTAATCGTGTATTAGATTTTATCGCCCTCCTCTAGAATATATAAAGGGTAATAGTTAGCTTTCTCCTTAACGGATAGTAAGGTACCGGCCCTAGGCTAATAGGTAGGGTCGCTATCCTAAAGCTAATATTAATTAGCCTAATTAGACCGATCCTTATTAATCCGACGCCTTTTATTAGCCTTATAGTTTAGCTGGCTCTAGTTCTTCGGTATCTCCTTAATCCACTCACGATAAGCGATAAGTAAAAGAATATAGGCGTTACTAAGTATAAAGTCGGTATCGATCTAATTATCCCGGAAAGAAAAGGACGCTCTAGTCTCCTAGATCCACGGTATACTAAGCAGTATATTAGGCCCTAGACCGGGGAGGACTTAGAAATTAAAAACGCTGCTTTACTCGCTAACCTATAAACGCTCCTTAAGGTATCTAGTATACGGTTACCCCTCCTAGTTATTAACGCCCTTAATTCGGATCTCGGTCTAGCTAATACGATATTCTAAACCGAAGTGTTTTATAGTGGCTATAAAGATAGTATTAAAGGTGGCCCCTATATCGATAATAGCCTTTATAAAAACGGTAGGGTTATACGTTACGGTACCCTTCCGAGTAAGCCGACACTTTAAGACTATATACCGGGTAATAACTAATAGGTTATCGGTTTTAGGGACTGCCTCTTTCTCGATATAATAAGGGTACTGAAGCTAGTATTATCGGGTCGGGCGAATAAGATAGTATATCCCTTTAACGAAGGTAAGGGAGGAGGTATACTAGGGGGACCTCGTCTATTAAGGAAGAAGGCTTTATTAGCGGTTAGACGAATAATCTCGCGCTACGGTTAACTAGTCTTAGCGGCGTATATCCTCTTATTATTTCTTAGCTTTATATCCGGGTCGGTAAGAAAGTAGTACTAGATAGGAACCTTAATACGGAGGTCCCTGATTTACCTATCCAGGTCTAATTAAGCTTACTCTAGGTCGTAAGGCTAATCCGCGGGGTAGCTAGGCTTATATTTACTAATAGTCTTTAGTTACTATTACTTATACTATATCGGCGCTTTATCTATATCCACTTCTTTATTAATAGTCTCGGCTATAATTAGAGTCAGGACCCGGTAGCCTAGACTAGGGTTTAACTTTCATAGGCGCTATTTAATAACTTAATTAGGGAAACGGACGGCTTTAGGAGTAGCTTTAATAACTCTCCCGCTCCTAGTCATATAAAAAGGCTATAAGGGGGGCTGCTCTTTCCGAGTATCCTTTAACGCGGTATAGATATCCGCTTACTAATAATCGGATATAATAGATATAAAATTAACGCTAAAGCTTACTATAGGAGGCTTAGCCTTTATTTCTTCCTCCTTTAGCCTAGTATAATATTCTAACGTTACTCTTATAATATCTTCTATCTTAATAAGGAGGCTTCCGGAGTTAGTACTAATATAGTAGGCTTTAGCTAGGTCTTTATACTTCCCTTAAAGGCGCGTGCTAAGCTAGTAAAGGACGGACCGCCGGTACGGCTAGTCTTATTACTTAAGGTATATATCCTAGGGGCAGGGCTATTACTCGTTATTCTAGTCTAAGGCGAGGTAGTCAGGATACCTAAACCTAACTAGGTGCTAGGTCTTATCTAGCTATAATACCATATACTACTCGTAGCGGTAACGGTCCTATTTATAATAAAAGTAATAGATAGGTAGTTTATCGATAGGGTGGTATTATAATAGGCCGCTAGAACGGGGGTAGGAATTCCTATTCCCGTACCGCGGTGGCCCTCGCCTATACTATATATCGTCCTTATATATACCGATATATCGTCTAATCAGGGGTAATATAATAAGCTACTAGAGCGGCGTCCTGCCTCTCCGATATAGACTGCTTTACGGCGGCGTAGAATAGGGTCTTTAGGTAAGGGTCGGTAGCGAGGATCATATTTACCTTATCGGCTCTTACTTAATACGAGAAGGCCATGACTTAGGGAACCGCGTTCCTAATAACGCTCGTACTATCGTAAACTATAAAGATAGCGTACTTCTCTAAAAGCTCCGTTAACTTATCTATATCACTCCTTATCTATATAGCCGGTTTAGGTATTATAATAGACCTTTATAAAATAGTCGGCGTATACGTTATCTGGTTAGCCTAATTAGGCCGAGGCGTAATAGCTAGTATCGGTTTAGTGGTTAGTATAGGAGTAGGAATATCTATAATATTCGCTACTTCGTTAATAGGCCGTCTATCGGCTACCTAGACGTCTTCTGCCTACTCTTTTAATATATCCGATAAGTCGTAATACCTATATAGCCGGTTCTTTAAGTCCACGAACTTATACTTTATCCGATTTATAAGCTATATATTAATATCTTAGTATAGGATAGCGAGGAAGATATTATAAAGCTTATAGTCCTCGACGAAGGTGCCGCTAACTTTATTAGCTCTCGACTTCTATACTATAACGCTTATTAATAGCCGTTTAACTTATTAGACTATCTTAACCTTTTTATGCTTATAAGTAAGTCGTAGTTAGCGTACTTTATCGGATAGGTCGAGCTACTAGTCAGGGTCTAGGTAGGAGTACTTATTAATAAGCCGCTGCTTTAGGTTCTTTTATCGGCCACCGAATACTTTAACTAATCGGATTATCTTATTAACTATAGGTATCAGAGATATTCTATTCGAGGGAATCGGGTAGGACTTAGAGGCGTTGAGGAATGCGTTGAGAACCCGGAACCGGCCCTAAGGTTAACCCTAGGGATATTTAGGACCGAGTTATGTTTTAGGATCGTTAAGCTGGCCTAAGATCTATGGTCTTAGAGCCTCAGGTTATTATATATCGATCCTAGGGAGGATAGTTACTAGTCCTTAAGTAGGGTGTTTCCTGTTAAGTCCTAAGTTAAAGGGGCTTAACGAATAATCTTATAATTATTCCCCCCCTAAGGTTAGCTTCGTGACCTATTCTTATTATAGTCTTAACGACTCTCTTTACTCCTTATATAAAACCTATAATATTTTATTCGTTTAACCGTTTACGGGTATAACGACTATTAAGAGTTCGAAAGACTAGTTATTTTTTAAATCCTATTACTACCCCTAACTAATACCTAAGATACCCCCTAAGCGTACCACCACTATTTATACCCGGGATACTTCCCCCGCTACTAAAAGAGCCGAAGCCGGGCTATTAGGCGCCGATCGCGAGTAATCCCTTACGCCTAAGTTAGAGGATAAAGATAGTAACCCCGAACTTAAGATTCGCGGATAAGCTAACCCGGACGCTTATAATCCTATAATAGGACCACTACTCGACTAAGGGACCCCCTAAGTTATCCGGATAGGACCCTAATTCGATATTAAAGACCTTAAGAGCCGCCCCCCCGGCACTCTATTATCGGCGGAACTCGATTTCCTGATTAAGCACCACGAGGACCGCTAAGCCCGTAAAAAGAAGGAGAAGCGCCTCCTTACCCTTTAATAAGGGAAAGACCCCGACACCTCTAAGCGTATCCCTAAAGGGGACTCCCGTAAAAGCTAGTATAAGGTCCCGTAAAAGCTTACTAAATAGGACAGGTAGTCTTATAACCAGTTCTAGACGTTTATCGAAGAAATTAAGGAGCGCTTTATACTTAATAAGGTTAAGCCGTCTAAAGCAGAGAAAATCTATCTTACCTTTACCCTACTATTAAGGATTATAAAATCCCGATAGCGTGCCTACTATAAGCGCGTTTATAGGAAGACTAGAGGTGCTACCTAGGAGGACCTTAAGACCTTCCTAACCGAGTAGTTAGTTAATAATAAAACCCGTAAGATATCTATAACTAAGAAGCTATTCTTAGACTAGACTATATAGAAACCTAATTAAACCTATACTAAGTTTATCGATAGGCTAGACTTATTATTTAATAAGGTATCCTTACCCTTCCCCGATAAGTAGCGTATATAGTTAATCTTAATAAAGCTTAATAAGCCGCTATATAACTAGATTATAGCCGCCGGTATCCTTACCGATAATAAGGTATTAGGTATTATAGCCCGATAAGCAGAGATTACTCTCTTACGTAAGAATAAAGAAGAGACGCCCCGGAATAATCGCCTAAGGTAGCCCCGCGGCGAGAAGCGTAGGCGTAATAGGGCCCCTAACAGGGCCCGCACTACGACTATTCGGCCCTTTATACCTCCCTAAGGTTTCGTGGAATTAATTAAAGTAGACGATACGGAAGCCCCCGGGCCTCCTAAGAGGCGTAATAATAGCGGCGTTATATACTTTAGCTATAATAAAAAGGGTTATTACCGGAATAAATACCTAAAGGAGCCCTCTAAGTCAGGTTAGTTATTAGGATACTCTAATAATCAGAACCCGAATAACCTACTATTTAATATAAGGCACCCCGTCGTTAAATAGGCTTAGGCCTAGGAAGGGCCGCCGTCTTAGCCGTTCTTTGCTAGTAAGGGCGCGATTAAGGCGAAGTTAGAGTTACGGTTAAGCGGCGGATAGGACCGCCGGAGCGTTAAGCTTAACGGAGGCGCCGAGGTTAATCTAATCGACTAAAAAGCCCTGCCTCCTAACTATAGTCCCCTAAGACTACTAAAACGACTTATATAGGTTATCCCTAGGGTCGACGTATAGTTTATCGGGTCCTTTAAGATATATATTAAGGTCACGGATAGTTAGGACCGGACCCGGATATATCCGATTAAGTTCGAGGTGCTGGATATAGACCCCGATAGGTCCTAAGTTATCCTTGGTATACCCTGGTTAGTGGAATATAACCCTATTACCTTTTTTTAGTCCGGCGAATAGATATATCGACTTTAGTAAGAAGACCTTTAAGGCGTCCCGGGTTAAAGAGAGTTAAAGAAGGCGAAGAAGTACGTATAGCTTATTATCCGCCTTATAAAGTCCGGTGCCCCCCGTATCGGCTAAGGTATTAGCACGAAGTAGAACGCCACCGAGGATAAAGAGGACACGTTACCTAATAATCCTTTAATCCCTATTATCTAATTAGACCCGTTATAACCTATACCCCCTATACCCCCTAACCCGACCTAATTAAATAAAAGGATCCTAGAATATCTTAATCCCGGGCCGTATTAAGAGTCGCTAGATAAAGACGAGTTAAGGAACGTTATCCCCGAGCACTATTAAGAGTTTTCGGACGTTTTCGATATTATAAAGGCCGGCTATCTACCCGCCTATTAGTATTAGGATCACGTAATCGAGATAAAGGAAGGTAAGTCACCCTTATTCGGTCCTATCTACCCCCTAGCCGAGTAAAAACTAGCTATCCTATAAGAATATATTAAGGAGGCTATAGCTAAAGGGTGGATTCGACTATCGATAAGCTCCGCGGGCGCCCCGATCTTATTTATACTAAAAAAGGGTGGATAGCTACGTTTATATATAGACTATTAAGGTCTTAATAAGGTTACCCGTAAAGACCGAACCCCGCTCCCCCTAATATATAAGATCCTTAACCGCCTTGTATCCTCTATGGTTTATACTAAGTTAGACCTTAAGGACGCCTACTATCGCTTAAGAATTCGAGAAAGGGATAAGTAGAAAACGGCTTTTAGAACTAAGTACGGATACTTTAAGTACTTAGTAATACCCTTTAGTTTATATAATACCCCCGCTAATTTCTAGCGTTATATTAACGAAGCCTTAAAAGGACTCGTCGACACTATCTACGTTATATATCTAGACGATATCCTAATCTATAGTAAGGACCTTAGTACTTATCGCGTGCACGTTAAGGAGATCCTTATACGCCTAAGGGAATAGTCCCTATTTATAAACCCTTAGAAGTGCGTGTTCGAGACGTAAGAGGTTAAGTTCTTAGGCTTTATATATAGCCTTAATAGGGTCTTTATAGACCCGAAAAGGGTCGAGGCTATTAAGGATTAGGAGGAACCCACTTCCGTTAAAAGGATTCAGGTCTTCCTGGGTTTTACCGGTTTCTACCGACGTTTTATTAAAGGCTACTCTAAGGTCGCTACCCCTTTTACGGACCTATTAAGGTTAGGGGGTAGACTAGGTACGTTCTAGTTAGGGGATATAAAGAGGGCCGCTTTTAAGAAGTTATAATCGTTATTCTAGTTAGCACCTATACTACGGTATTTTAACCTAGCCCTGCCTATTCGTATAAAACCCGACGCGTCTAGCTTCGTACTAGGCGCTATAATTAGCTAGTATAAGGACCGAACCTAGTAACCTATAGCGTTCCTACCTAGGAAGCTAAGGGGACCCGAACTAAACTATCCGATACTAGATACCGAGTTAATAGCGATTGTTAAAGTATTCCGGTAATAGCGCCACTATTTAGCGTATAGTTAGACCCTAGTAAAGGTACTAACTAACCACTTAAACCACCGGTATCTACTAAATAAGCCTCGAATTAAACCTTAATACGCCCGTTAGCTAAAGGAGCTACTAAGCTTTGATTTTAAGATTCGTTACCGCCTAGGCGTTTAAAACCCCGTAGATAGGCTCTTACGGAAGCCGTAGCTCGCTATAGATTAAGTAGATCTCGAAGCAGAGCGGCAGAAGCCCGTTAAGGGATTTACTAAGAAGTTCGTTATTAGCCTTATAAGGGCCCGAGGTATACCTAAGCCCTCGGGTCTATCTAGCCTAAAGGATAAGATTATCTTTACCTAAAAAGACGATCCCTTTTATATCTCCTTAGTATTAAAGGATAACTTAACGGACCTATAGTCCTATAATAGTTAAGGTACGGTCTATTTTAGGGACCGTCTCTTTATACCGAACTAGTTAGGTTTACACGATAAGGTCCTCTAGGTATTTTATAACGCGCCTACTACGGGCTACTATAGGTTAGGTCGGACGATTAAGAGGATTTCCGAGTCCTACTACTAGGAATACCTCTCGTGAGACGTTAAGAAGTTTGTGCCTATGTGTGGTATCTATTAAAGGACTAAGCCGCGCTAGCATAAGCCCTTTAGGTACCTAGCACCTCTGCCTATACCCGAATAGCTATTCTAAGAGATCTCGATAGACTTTATGATAAGCCTCCCCCCTATAGCCTTATAGGGAAAGAAAAGGGATTCTATCTTAGTCGTGGTATATCGATATACTAAGTACGCGATCTATATCCCCTATACTAGCTCCCTAATAGCTAAGGGTCTTGCTAGTATCCTATAGGTGCACGTTTTTAGTATCTACGGCCTACCTAATAGTATTATTTCGGACCGAGGGTCCTTATTCACTAATAAGTTCTAAACCACCCTATATAGCCTCCTAAGCGTTAAGCGGCGGTTATTAACCGCGTTCCACCCCTAGACGGATAGCTAGATAGAACGATAGAACCAGAACTTAGAGCACTTTTTACGGGTATTCGGTGCCCTATAACAGGACGACTAGGTTAACTAGCTACCCCTGGCCTAGTTCACTTATAACACCGTATAGTATTTAGCTATCCGGTAAACCCCTTCTACTACGCTAATAGGTTTTAACCTACGCGGACTATACGATATATAGATACGTAAGTTAGGCGAGGTTTATACCGCTATAGCCGAGTAAAGGGTAAAGTACCTTATATCGAATCGCAGGGCTATAAAGGTCTTTATTAGGAAAGCCTAAACTACCTACGAATAGTACTATAACGCTAGCCGGGCGGCCTAGTGTTTTAAGATTAGCGACTATGTACTATTATCCTCGAAGAATATTAAGTAATATCGCCCTAATAAGAAACTATTAGATAAGTTCCTTAGCCCCTATAAGATTACCTCCGTAATAGGTTAGTATAGGCTCGCCTATAAGCTATAGCTCCCGGAGTTAATAAAGATTTATAACGTTTTCCTGATCTCGCTCCTCGAACTATAGAAGTCTTAGGATGGTAGGTCGCCTATACCCGCGGATATTAAGGTCGAACTATAGGAGTCGGATAAATATAAGGTAGAGGAAGTCCTGGCCTATCGCTATAACGGGAATAGGCGGGAATACCTTATTAAGTAGGCCGGGTATAAATATAAATATAATATATAGGAGCCGCGAAGATACCTCCCCGATACGCTCGTTAAGGAGTATTATAATCGAAAGGGTAGGACTAGTTAATAATATTATCGGCGCCCCGTAGGGACTTTTCTTATTTAGGTCGGGAAAAGAAAAATTAAAAAAAAAATAGAAAAAAGAAAAATTAAAAAAAAAAACACTAACGCTACCCCCCCCCCCCCCCCGAATACCCCCTAACCTAAGCCTAATAACCGCCGCGAGGAGTCCTTAATTAGTTCTAGCCGGTTTTTTTACGAAGACCGGCTAACTTCGAATTTTATTTAACTAACTAGCCTAGATAGCGGGTAATAGTAGTAAGGTGACGCTTTATACGAATAGGAGTATCGCGCCTTTTATGCTCGGCCTTGTCCTTTTTTTCCTGGTAATAACGCGTTACGGGGTCGAACCCCTTATTATCCCGGGCGTATTTCTTTATAGCCTTAAGGGCCTAATATAGCTTAGTTTAGACCCGGTAGGCCCGGCGCTTATATATATTAGCGGTGCTCTTCGTAAGGATATTAGGCTAACTTATAGACGTTTAGTCGTCTAGACTATTACCGCCCTATACGGCCGCTACTAATATCTTCTATAGCCTTTTAGCTGCCCGCTCCGCCTATAATAAAAGCTATATATCCAGTTAGTAACCTTAGGAGCGGTTAAAGTAAAGGAGACTATAGCTATATAAACGTACTAACTCGTAGTCGCGGCTATTACTATTATAGTAGTAATAGCACTTATTAGATACCTTACTACTATGGCAGGGCCGTATAATAATAGGACTAGTAGCGTTATCGCCACGTAGCGCCAGGGAACCTAGTATATAGGCGTACCGCCTATAAGGAGTATAAAGCTCTAGGCCCGACCTAACTAAGATAACGGGACGTACCGGTATCTTAACGCTATCGCCGTTGCTAAAGTCCGAGGGTCTATCGCTAGACCCGTTTATAGATAGAGTAAACTCCGACGATAATAACCTATTAGAGTTAGCTTCCTTATCGTTAAAGAGGGTGGCTTTATCGGCACTACCGCTTATAACGACGTCCTAACTAGTATAGTTAAGGACGCCCTCTAGGTCGCCGAGGGGCTTAAGAGCACCCTATAGCGAGTTATTACGCCCTAAAAGGAGAGGGTTAGTCGACTTAGTGACCGGAGTAGCCATAGTAGCCGGCTTCTTAATAGTCCCGACCGATATAGCTTATTTAGCTAGAGTAGCCGCCGTGCCTGGCTACTCGATAGCTTTATCCTCCGAGGAGGAAGAAGATAACGAATCCGAGGACGAATCCGATAACGAGTCCGATAAAGAGTTAGACTGCTACTACTACTATTACTACTGCTATTACTTAAGAGTAGCCGCTATAGCCGCGGCCTTAGCCTTAGCCTAAGCCTTCTTAGCGGCCCGCTATGCCTTCTTCCTAGTAGTCTTAGTTATCCCCTTATCGATAACCTTAGGTGCCACCTTAGTGGACTTTATGCCGGCCTTACCGGACTTCTTAGATTTACCGGCCGCGCCGGACTTTTTATGCTTATTAGCTAAAGCAGGGGGCGCTATTATATAATAGTGGTCTGCTTTAATACTATAAGTCAGCCTATAGTCTACGCGAAGGGGATATAACACTTATATAGTGGTGATAGTAATAGTAGTGGTAATAATAATAATAATCTGCCACGATATTAGCCGAATCCTGAGCCGCCCGCGATCCTATACGCGATATACGGAACCACGTAGAGATAATATATACCCTAATAAGGAGTCGATAGGATAAGTCGATACCCTTAATATAGACGGGGATAAATAACTTACTATAATAGCGATACTATTATTATTATTATAGATAGGTAAATAAGAAAGGGTAAGGAAGAGGAAAATAATAAAATAAGTTGGGTAGATAGAAAAGTCCTATATCAGAATAGTCGTATAACCCAATATAGGCCCTACTTATATTATTCCTTCCCCTTTTACCCAGATACGACTACCTATTACGGGTTTCTACGATACGGTTATTTAGTTAATAAAGGGCGCGTCTAGGGTGCTATTATAGTATACGCGTCTATGGATAGGCTTTATTATTATTAATATTCACGACGGATATCACGCCTTATTATTACCTAGCCTTAAGCTAGATAAGCCGCGAGAGGGCGATAAAGGAAATAGAGTAAGTTCTTTTATTATCTAGGACGATAGCATGGTGGGCCTTATTCTGAAAGTGTTCTTTATATAGGCTTTTTGGGTTATCTTAATAATAGTGGTAGTATAAGGGGTTACGATTCACTGCCGACCTAATATCCGTTTTTAGAGTTATGGTTCGTTCTAACTAGAGCCCTTTATTAGATAGGGCCCCGGCTAGAGCGCTTAGGGCTTTATTATAGTATAGTCGTAGTAAAGGAGGTGAATAAAGGGGACCTAGGAGAGTTATGCTTTATCTAAAGATAACTAGGCCTCTTGGTTTATAAGGCTGCGGTTATACTATACGAGGTGAACGGGATTAACTAAAGGAAGGGCAGGTTAAGGGGGACGGCTAGTTTTGGTTTAGGTGGATAAGGAGGGAGTTAGTGGCCCTGATAGGTGGAGTTTAGGCCGGCCTATCCGTCCCTAGGTCGGGATAGATTAACGGGCGGGCCGGACCAGTAACGGTCACCGGCTCGTATAGACAGGAGCCTTAGAAGGAGGGGCGTGATGTCAGGGACATTCTATTCGAGGGAATCGGGTAGGACTTAGAGGCGTTAAGGGATGCGTTAAGAACCCGGAACCGGCCCTAAGGTTAACCCTAGGGATATTTAGGACCGAGTTATATTTTAGGATCGTTAAGCTAGCCTAAGATCTATAGTCTTAGAGCCTCAGGTTATTATATATCGATCCTAGGGAGGACAGTCACTAGTCCTTAAGTAGGGTGTTTCCCGTTAAGTCCTGAGTTAAAGGGGCTTAACGAATAATCTTATAATTATTCCCCCCCTAAGGTTAGCTTCGTGACCTGTTCTTATTATAGTCTTAACGACTCTCTTCACTCCTCACACAAAACCTATGACAATAGGACGGATATTAGCCTCCGTGAATAGGCTAACGTAGGAGATTTTATTAGCCTCGCTAAGGCGGTTAAGCTTAGCGTAGTCTTAATAATTCCTAAGGAAGGTAGATAGGGCCGTCCTATTAAAGCGAGGGGCTCCCTTAGTAAAGGGGTTTAGGGGCGCGCGAGATACAATAGTAGCTTTATCCCTTTTATTATCGTATAGGCTAATATACTAGTAGATAGCCGCGAGTATCTCTAAGGTAAGGCTCGACTTAAAGTTCTTTAGGATATCGTTAGGGGGCGCGACCTTTATACTAGGAGTATAGGCCTGCTAGGGAGCGCTTAGTCCGGGGGAAACGGGGGGAATACGGGAAACGGGGGGAGCTAGTCCGCCGCTAAGGTTCGGGTTATCCTAACTAAGCGAAGGGGAAGCTAATACGACTCCGTAGCCGGACGCCGGGACGCCCTAACCGTAAAAGACGGTTATTAATAGGCTAATACCGGGGTCTATATCCCTTTACCTAAGTAAGGCGGTCGCGAGAGGAGGGTTAGCCGTAGGAGCGGCGTTACCCTAATTAGGCGTAACTATAGTCGCTAAGGTTAGGATAGCCGTATATATGCTATTATTATTAGGCTTAGAGTCGCTATAGACTATAACCGTAAGGGGAGGGTTACGATAGTCGGTCCACTACGGAGTTATTATATTATTAAAAGGGGGGGGTTAATCTATTATAGTAATAGGTTCAGGTAGATTAGGGGAATCAGGGTCTTTAAGAAAGAAAGGGTTAAGAAATAAGAAGTAGTCGTGTATTAAGTCTATAAGTCTAAGGATAATTCTATTTAGTAATAGGGGGTAGGAGGAGCCCTTTTCTTAGGGGCCCTAAGATATAATATAAGTACTCTCCGCTAAGGCGTAGGAGGGAACCTACTATAATTAGACTAACGGAGATACCTATAAGGAATAGGATAAGGTATCGCTAGCTATTATAGGAGATTAGTTTAAGTCGTATCCGGGATCTACTAGCAGGTTCACCTAACCGCCGGGTCTATAAGGGCGCGGTATCTCGGGGCTCCTTAATAGGTTCTTTTAACTATTAGGGCCTTATATAACTAGATTTTCTTAAAATTCTCGGGGCTAGGGACTTACCGCTATTCGTATAGGCCTTTAGTACCCTGATTATAGTAAGGTTAACTATACGCCTTTATTATTTCGTACTTAAAAGGTTATAATAAAGGATTTTTTTATATCTAGGCTCTACGGCCCCTAATAGTCTATATCCGTAGCTTTTCCTATTCCGGTAAGGGAGCGCGCCCTTTATATTTATATCTATACTATATCCGGAATCTATTTTATAGTTAATCTATTCTTTATTCTATTTATTATACCTTTTTCTTAACTATCTTTTGCTTTTCCGTCCACCTTTACCTTATCGGCGGTAAAGGCCTGTCTCTCCGTCTATAGCTCTTATGTTATTTTTAGTAGGGAGGGTCCGTCCCCGTTTTCTAGTTATTAGGTTTTATTAAGGCCACGTGGGGGGCAGGTTTCGTAGGCTATTATCGTAATCTCTATACTAATTTTAAATATTAACGCTTTATTTTTAATCTCGGTCCCTTAGCCGTATACTTCCCTCTCTACTTTCGTAATTAATATATAGTTCGTTTAGGTAGGCCGGAACTCCCTTCGAGTACTTTTAGTTACCCTGATTAGACGATCAGGACTTCCTAGGCACTGAATAGATCCGCCTCTAAGCATTAATTAAAGAAAGGCGAAGCCGTTACTATACAGAACGACTTAGGCAGTATAATCTCAGATAAGTCTTTGATAACAGGAGTGCTTAAGACCACGTAGTGTATATAACTAAAATAATATATATAATAAGGAGACCTTTAAAAGAGGTTTATAGAGGTGCGCGCTGCTCTGATTAGGGTAATATAGCTTAAATAAAGTGAATATAATAAACGTGGCAAAACTTAGGGTTAAAAAGGATAATAATTATATAGGATAATAAGTATCCTCTATGTCTGGGTAGCGTCGCCACGTATATATATAATATATAAGATAAATAAAAAAGCGCGCGTCTTATAACGTCACGTGACGTCCTAACGACATGGCACTGGGTTCCGATCCACCCCTCTATAATATATAGCTTTTATTTTAGGCGGAGCGGGTAGCTAAAAAGCTATAGAAGACATTAGTAGCGGCCGTATAAGGCGGTAATAGTCTAGACGACTAAACGTCTATAAGTCGGCCTAATATTTTTATAAAGAGCACCGCTAATATATACAAATACTAGGCCTACCGGGTCTAAACTAAGCTATATCGGGCCTTTAAGGCTATAAAAAAATACGCCTAGGATAATAAGGGGTTCGACCCCGTAGCGCGTTATTACTAGGAAGATATAGAGGAGGCCGAGTATAAAAGGCGTAATACTATTATTCGCACGGAGCGCTATATAGCTATTATTACCCGCCGCCTAGACTAGTTAGTTAAATAAAATTCGAAGTTAGCTAGTCTTTATAAAAAAACGGCTATAAAAAATAAAGAAGGATTACTTATAGTTATTATTAGGCTTGGACTAGGGGGAGTTAGGGGTGGGGGGGGGGGGGGGCGGCGTCGGCGTTTAGTTTTTTTTTTGGTTTTTCTATTTTTTTTTAATTCTTTTTCTCCCCTAGACCTAAATAAGAAAAGTCCCTGCGGGGCATTAACGATACTATTAATTAGTTTTACTCTTTTAATTATAATACTCCTTAATAAGCGTGTTAGGGAGGTGTCTTCGTGGTTCCTAAGTATTATATTTATACTTATACCCGGCCCACTTAATAAGGTATTCGCGCCTATTCCTGTTATAGCAATAAGCTAGGACTTCCTCCACCCTATATTTATCCGACTCCTATAGTTTAACCTTAACGTCTACGGGTATAGGCGACCTGCTATCCCGAGACTTCTATGGTTCGAGGAGCGAGATTAGGAAAACGTTATAAATCTTTATCGACTCCGGGAGCTATAGCTTATAGGCGAGCCTATACTAGCCTATTACGGAGGTAATCTTATAGGGGCCGAGGAACTTATCTAATAGTTTCTTATTAGGGCGATGTTACTTAATATTCTTTAAGGATAATAGTATATAGTCGCTAATCTTAAAACGCTAGGCCGCCCGGCTAGCGTTATAGTACTATTTGTAAGTGGTTTAGGCTTTCTTAATAAGGACCTTTATAGCCCTACGATTTAATATAAGGTGCTTTACCCTTTACTTAGCTATAGCGGTATAAACCTTACCCGATTTACGTATCTATATATCGTATAGTCCGTGTAGGTTAAAACCTTTACAATGGTCACGAAGAGATGGAACGGAAGAGGAAGATCTAGAGGAAAAGAGGCAGTTTAAATTGTGGAAGACTGTAAAGACTGCAGAAGTAAGATATAGAGAGAGAGGGAAAAAAGGAAAGGAAGAGGGAGGCGGGCGGCCTGGTATATATAGTCCTTTCCTACGGTTTATTCAAGCTACTGATTTAGTATCCAGACTCTCGAAGTATAAGCGAGGGTCCGTGGGTTATTCCGGAGGTCCTGAAGGTCTATGGGCCCACCTAAAGGTCCGTGGGCCTACCTGGAGGTCTATGGGTCTATCTGAAGGTCCGTGGGCCTTCCTGAGGGTCCGTGGGTCCACCTAGGGTCCCGGGGGACTCGGGAGGACCCTGGAGGACTCAGGAAGTCCCTGGAGGACTTAGGAAGTCCCTGGGGGGCTCTGGAGGACTTAGGAGGTCCCTGGAGGACTCTGGAGGACTCAGGAGGTCCCTAGAGGGCTTAGGAGGACTTAGGAAGTCCCTGACTTACAGGAGGTTTCGTATATCGTACTATACCGTATATAGGTATATTTATCTTCTGGGTATAGTACTAACACAACCTATTAGCGTAATAAAGGGGGTTTACCGGATAGCTAAATACTATACGGTATTATAGGTGAACTAGGCTAGGAGTAGCTAGTTAACCTAGTCGTCCTATTATAGGGCACCGAATACCTATAGGAAGTGCTTTAAGTTCTGGTTCTATTATTCTATCTAGCTATCGGTCTAGGGGTGGAACGCGGTTAATAACCGCTGCTTAACGCTTAGGGGGCTATATAGGGTGGTCTAGAACTTACTAGTAAATAAGAACTCTTAGTCCGAAATGATACTATTAGGTAGGCCGTAGATACTAAAAACGTGTACCTATAGGATACTAATAAGACCCTTAGCTATTAAAGAGCTACTATAGGGGATGTAGATCGCGTACTTAGTATATCGATATACCACGACTAGGATAGAATCCCTCTTCTTCCCCTATAAGGTTATAGGGGGGAGGCCTATTATAAAGTCTATTAAGATCTCTTAGAACGGCCGCTCGGGTATAGGTAAGGGTACTAGGTATCTAAAAGGCTTATATTAACGCGGCTTAGTCCTTTAATAGATACTATGTATAGGCACGAACTTCTTAATATCTTATAAAAGGTATTCCTAGTAATAGGACTCGGAAATCCTTTTAATAGTCCGACCTAATATATAATAGCCTATAGTAGGCGCGTTATATAATGCCTAGAGGACTTTATCGCGTAGACCTAACGAGTTTAGCACGAAGAGACGGTCCTTAAAGTAGACTATACCCTAACCGTTATAGGACTATAGGTCCGCTAAGTTATCCTTAAATACTAGGGAGATATAAAAGGGATCGTCTTTTTAGGTAAAGATAATCTTATCCTTTAGGCTAGATAGGCCCGAGGGTTTAGGTATACCTCGGGTTTTTATAAGGCTAATAACGAACTTCTTAGTAAATCCCTTAACGGGCTTTTACCGCTCCGCTTTAAGATCCGCCTAATCTATAGTAAGCTATGGCTTTTATAAGAGTCTATCCATAGGGTTCTAAACGCCCGGATAGTAACGAATCTTAAAATTAAAGCTTAATAGCTCCTTTAGCTAATAAGCGTGTTAAGGTTTAATTCGAGGCTTATTTAGTAGATACTAGTAGTTTAAGTGGTTAGTTAGTATCTTTATTAGGGTATGACTATATACTAAATAGTGGCGCTATTATTAGAACGCTTCGATAATCGCTATTAGCTTAGTATCTAGTATAAGATAGTTTAGTTCGGGTCCCCTTAGCTTCCTAGATAGGAATACCACGGGTCGCTAGGTTCGGTCCTTATACTAGCTAATTATAGCGCCTAGTATAAAGTTAGACGCGTTAGGTTCTATACGAATAGGCAGGGCTAGGTCGAAATACTATAGTATAGGTAACGATTAGAATAACGATCGTAACTTCTTAAAAGCGGCCCTCTTTATATCCCCTAACTAGAACGTACCAGGTCTGCCCCCTAACCTTAATAGGTCCATAAAAGGGGCAGCGACCTTAGAGTAGCCTTCGATAAAATATTAGTAGAAACCGGTAAAACCTAGGAAGACCTGGATCTTCTTAATAGAAGTAAGTTCCTCCTAATCCTTAATAGCCTCGACCCTCTTAGGGTCTATAAAGATACTATTAGGGCTATATATAAAGCCTAAAAACTCGACCTCTTACGTCTCGAACACGCACTTCTAAGAGTTTACGAATAGGGACTTTTGATAAATTGGGCTACGAGTAGTAGGCTGTACGCGCGGAAGAGAGGAATATTAAGCAAATAGCTATTAAATTCGTAGATCCGTAGGATTACTGCTTGTTTTACTTATATATTAAGAACTGACTTCTAGGATTTCTTCCTGGATCCGGGGCTAGCAAAAGACCCTAAAAGATTAGGTAGCGACTGTTACGTTAACAGCCTACGCGACGGTTATCACGCCACGTTATTTGCTTAAGTAATAACCAAGATATCGTATTTACGATACCTAGTATATTTATAAGATTATTACTTATTATAAGTATAATATCAACAGGGACTATTCCCTTAAACGCGTAAGGATCCTCTTAATATACACGCGATAGGTACTAAGGTCCTTACTATAGATTAGGATATCGTTTAGGTATATAACGTAGATAGTATCGATAAGACCCTTAAAGGCTTTATTAATATAACGCTAAAAGCTAGCGGGGGTATTATATAGACTAAAGGGTATTACTACGTACGTAAAATACCTATACTTAGTTCTAAAAGCCGTCTTCTACTTATCCCCTTCTTAAATTCTTAAGCGATAATAGGCGTCCTTAAGATCTAGCTTAGTATAAACCATAAAGGACGCGAGGCGGTTAAGGATTTCGTGTATTAAGGGGAGCGGGGTATAGTCTTTACGGGTAACCTTATTAAGACCTTAATAGTCTATATATAGACATAGCTATCCACTCTTCTTCGGTATAAACAGGATCGGGGCACCTATAAAGCTTATTAATAAGCGAATCTACCCTTTAGCGGTGGCCTCCTTAATATAGTCTTATAGGACGGCTAGTTCTTACTCGGCTAGGGGGTAGATAGGGCCGAATAGGGGTAACTTACCTTCCTTTATCTCGATTACGTAATTCTAATACTAATAGGCGGGTAGACAGCTAGCCTTTATAATATCGAAAACGTCTAAAAACTCTTAGTAATACTCGCGGATAATATACCCTAACTTATCCTCGTTTAGTAACTCTTAATATAGCCCGGGATTAAGATATTCTAGGATCCTTTTATCTAGTTAGGTCGGGTCGGGGGGTATAGGGGGTATAGGTTATAACGGGTCCGATTAGATAATAGGGATTAAAGGACTATTAGGTAATATATCCTTTTTTTCCTGAATAGCGTTCCACTTTATATTAATAACTTAGCCGATATAGGGGGCACCGGACTTTATAAGGCGGATAATAAGCTATATATACTCCTTCGCCTTCTTTAATTGTCTTTAACCCGGGACGCCTCGAAGGTCCTTCTACTAAAGTCGATATATTTATTCGCTAAACCAGAAAAAGGTATCGGGGTTATATTCTACTAACCAGGGTATACCGAGGATAGCTTAGGACTTATCGGGGTCTATATCTAATACCTTAAACTCGATTAGATATATCCGGGTCTGGTCCTAACTATCCGTAACCTTAATATATATATTAAAAGATCCGAGGGACTATATATCGACCCTAGGGATAACCTATCTAAGTCGCTTTAATAGTCCTAGGGGACTATAGTCGGGAGGCAGGGCCTTTTAGTCGATTAGGTTAACCTCGGCACCTCTATTAAGCTTAGCGCTCCGGCGGCCTTATCCGCTACTTAACCGTAACTCTAACTTCGCCTTAATCGCGCCCTTATTAGTAAAGAACGGCTAAGACGGCGGCCCTTCCTTGGCCTAAGCCTATAAAATAACAGGGTGCCTTAGGTTAACCGGTAAGTTATTCGGGTTTTAATTAATAGAGTACCCTAATAACTAACCTAACTTAGAGGGTTTCTTTAGGTATTTATTCCAGTAATAACCCTTTTTATTATAGCTAAAGTATATAACGCCGCTATTATTACGCCTCTTAGGAGGCCCGGGGGCTTTTATATCGTCTACTTTAATTAATTCTATAAAACCTTAGGGAGGTATAAAGCGTTGAACGGTTATAGTACTGGCCCTATTAAGGGCCCTATTACGCCCACGCTTCTCGCCGCGGGGCTGCCTTAAGTAATTATTCCGGGGCGTCTTTTCTTTATTTTTATATAAAAGAGTAATCTCTGCCTATTAGGCTATAATACCTAACGCCTTATTATCGGTAGGGATACTAGCGGCTATAATTTAGTTACGTAGCGGCTTATTAGGCTTCGGTAAGATTAACTATATACGCTACGTATTAGGGAAGGGTAGGGATACCTTATTAAATAACGAGTCTAGCTTATCGATAAACTTAGCGTAGGTCTAATTAGGTTTCTATATAGTCTAGTCTAAGAATAGCTTCTTAGTTATAAATATCTTCCGGGTTTTATTATTAACTAACTACTCGGTTAGGAAGGTCTTAAGGTCTTCCTAGGTAGTATCTTTAGTTTTCCTATAAACGCGCCTATAATAGGCACGCTATCGGGATTTTATAATCTTTAGTAGTAGGGTAGAGGTAAGATAGATCTTCTCTGCCTTAGACGGCTTAACCTTATCGAGTATAAAGCGCTCCTTAAGTTTTTTAATAAACGTCTAGAACTAGTTATAGGACTGCCTGTCCTATTCGGGGAGCTTTTATAGGACCTTATACTAGCTCTTATAGGAGTCCCCTCGCGGGGTATATTTAGAGGTATCGGGTCCTTCCCTTATTAGAGGGTAAGGAGACGCTTCTCCTTCTTTTCGCGTACTTAGCGGTCCTTATAGTGCGTAATTAGGAAGTCGAGTTCCGTTAACGATAAAGTGCTAGGGGGCGGCTCTTAAGGTCTTTAATATCGAATTAGGGTCCTGTTCGGATAACTTAGGGGGTCCCTTAGTTAAGTAATAGTCCTATTATAGGATTATAAGCGTCCGGGTTAGCTTATCCGCGAATCTCGAATTCGGGGTTACTATCTTTATCCTCTAACTTAGGCGTAAGGGATTACTCGTGATCGGCGCCCGATAGCCTGGCTTTAGCTCCTTTAGTAGCGGGGGAAGTATCCCGGGTATAAATAATAGTTATATACTTAGGGGGTATCTTAGGTACTAATTAGGGGTAATAGTAGGATTATAAAATAACTAGTCTTTCGAACTCTTAATAGTCGTTATACCCGTAAACGGTTAGAATAAACAAAATATTATAGGTTTATATAAAGAGTAAAGAGAGTTATTAAGACTATAATAAGAATAGGTCACGAAGCTAACCTTAGGGGGGGGATAATTATAAGATTATTCGTTAAGCCCTTTTAACTTAAGAGTTAACAGGAAACACCTTACTTAAGGACTAGTAACTATCCTCCCTAGGATCGATATATAATAACCTAGGGCTTTAAGACCGTAGGGTCTTAGGCTAGCTTAATAATTCTAAAACATAACTCGGTCCTAAATATCCCTAGGGTTAATCTTAGGGCCGGTTCCGGGTTCTTAATATATTCCTTAACGCCTCTAAGTCCTATCCGATTCTCTCGAATAGAATATCCCTAACAGTACTACCTATTTTAGCCGAAGATCCGATAAATATATAAAAGAACCTGAATCCTTAATTCTCTTCCTATCTAATTAACTCGGAATTAATAAAGGGGGCTGCCTGCTACTCCTAACAAGCCGCGACGGCTATAGCGATCGCGTGCTCCTAGCACTTAAGAGAGTTAAGCGCCTATGGCTTAAGGCCCTAGGGCGTAAAGTGGCCTCTTATTATTATAGCATAAGAGGGATTAACTAAGGCCGCGGCGTAGGAGGATTAATCTGGTGCAGGTAGCTATAGCAGCTACTATAAAGACTACCCGCGCGTTATTTACTAAGCTTAGGGCCGAGATAGTTTTAGTACTCACTAATAGGCATCGCTATATACCTTAAGGGTAGCAGCCCAGCTAAATACAGTGGCAAGAGTCTTAGCAGGTATATTAGTCTACTTAATAGTAGGTATTCTAAGTATATATAAACGTGCCGCCTTTAAATTAATAGGCAGCCAAGAGTGGGTTATAGGTTATGCCTTAGCTATAGCCGTAGCCGTAGGTAATATAGCGTAATTAATAGCCTTAGTTAAATAGTTCTTTTATAGCAAACAGCGATTCAGTTTAGGGTAGTTTTAAATAAGACGGTCGATTCAGAAATATATTATTTTCCTAGCTAATCTAACTGATTTTAAGAATCCCGAGTCTTACTTAGACTTATTTAAAACTTAATACTATAAAGGTTTTATTATGATCTGGGGTATATACCGGTACACGATATATAAAGCTAAGATAGTAGCGTATATAGACTACTATGCGGGCTCGTGTAACCTGGCGAAATAAGGTAGAGAGGGCTGTAAATACCAGACAGGGCGGCTGTAAATAGTAGTAGTCCTAGGCAGGAGTCTTGATGGTATTGTAAATAAGAGTAAAAAGAATAGAAAAGATTAGATTTCGGTCTTTGCTAACCCGGGCCTATAACCTTTTAATGAATTAGGCTATAAGTAGTAGGCTATTCTAGCCGAAGAGAGGAAAATTAATTAAAAGCTGTTGAATTCGTAGATCCGTCGGGTTACTGCTTGTTGTATTCGTCGAAATATAAGTATATAAAAGACCGATTTCTGGAATTTCTTCCTGTATCCGGGGCTGGCAAAAGACCCTGAAAGATTAGTTGGCGATGATTATCTTAATAGCCTATATAACGGATATCACGCTACGTTATTAGCTTCAGTAATAACTAAGATATCGTATTTTCGATACCTGGTATATTTATAATATATATATTTCAAGGTAAGTATATATATACGTATAATACATATAGTATTATAGTATAGGTAACGCTTATTATAAAGTAAACATCTAGTTATATAGCTATAACTATATAATATTTAATAATAAGTCCACCCTAGAATATATATATACTAGTATAGTATATTTATAGCTAAGATAGCGGCGTATATAGGCGCTCGCCTAACCTTCCTAGATAGAATAAAGAGGCCTATAAATACCAGACAGGGCGGCTGTAAATAATAGTATTCCTATACACACTATACAGTTAACAAAGCCACGATAGGCTAGACACGAGTATATTAATCCGATATACTTTACCGTGTAGAAGCTTATATCAAGTTTCTTTTCACGTGGCATTGCCTCTTTGCGACTATAACGAGTCTAAAACGAGGGTGAAGACTAAAAAGAAACAATGCTTGCGACTCCGGACACCTCTCATGTCCCCCTTGCCCGTGTCTACGAACCTTCGGAGGATTCATACCTCCTTCTGGACACAATCTCCGCTCCAACCGAGACGGCCTTTCTGCACGCAAGGTTTCGGGGTCCTCCACCGCTTATCCTGGAAGTCGGCACCGGCTCGGGTGTCGTAATCGCTTTCGTCGTCGCCCAGGCAGCTCATCTTTTCGGCAGGCGCGATATCCTCGCCGCCGGCGTCGACATCAACCCTTTCGCCTGCCGCGCTACCAACGATACCGTCCACAAGGCACAGTGCGCCCACCCCTCGACCCACGCTCCGAGCTGGCTCGGTGCCGCCCTGGGAGATCTTGCTGCCCCGCTGCCTCCTGGTAAGGTGGACGTCTTGTTATTCAATCCACCGTACGTCCCATCTGAAGCGCTGCCCTCTGCGTCGCGAAACGCTGCGGCGCCCACTGACTCCGCCGGCACCGCGTGCTCCCCCTTGGGCCTGACGGACCACACCCCCAGTTTTGATGAGGACTCATACTTGTTAGCCTTGTCATACGCCGGAGGGAGACACGGCATGGAGACGACAAGTCGGCTGGTCGAATCGTTACCCGATATCCTCTCCTCACGGGGCTGTGCCTACGTATTGTTATGTGCGCAGAATAAACCTGATTTCGTGAAAGCACGAGTTAGGCGTTTAGGGCCGTCTTGGAGGGCAGTGACCGCCGGCGAAAGCGGAAAGAAAGCTGGTTGGGAAAAATTGCAGGTTATAAGAATCTGGAGGGAGGAGGCAGAGATAGGCCAGGAAGACGGCGCCCCGACCCTCTAGGTAGATGAAATGGATCTCCGCTTTTGCTTGTGTTATTCATTGTACTCTCCTTTCGTCAAACCATCTACTCACACAGCCATGGAGACCACGGGATCCATCACATAGCTTGGCTACTAGTACTGCCTAGGCCACCTTCATTGTCCAATTTTTATAGCCCCGGTCTGAGAAATGGCCCCGATACAAGACAGGTGAGTGCGATACAGGCAGCACGCATTGTAGAACTTACGCATGCCCATCTCACGAGCCACGCAATAGTTGGAAGGGTTGTGGGGGCGCATCCACAATCCACTACCCATGTACCCAAGGTTTCTGGTTTCCCTGGGCCGCATGTCCCAATGCTACCACAGGCCCCCCTTCCCTATTGTTGTCTTCCTATGTCAAGGCGAGATTTCTCTCCCTGCCCAACATGATCTGACCAGGGCTGACGAACTCCATAAGCCGTTTACGGCGGCAATAGCTATCTTTCTACGTTTCCCCGACACGTCCATCGCCATTTCCGGTACTAACCTCTGCCACGGCCGCGTCCTCTGCCTCGACCCCGTCCGCGACCGCCGCCGCGCCCACCACGTCCCCGGTCCGCCTCCTTCCTTGCCTTGTTTTTTGGTTTCGGCGCATCGTCAATAAGCAAGGTATCGAGCGGTAGAGAATCCGGGAGAATGAAGTAGCGGATAGTCGAGCCGCGGATGTTCATGGTATCGAGGGAGAGGGGTTCTTGGCCTCTGAGCGTCATCTTAACGGTCCTTAAGGCGGTGTTCATTTGGGGCGAGACGGACATGATGGTGCCATGGACGATGGTACCTGTCGTGAAGTGAGTATTCGTTAGCTAGGGCTCCCTGTGGTTATCTCACGAGTACCTCCTATTCAAGCGATTCGACCTCGCCCTACGCTCTCCAATGCCACACAAGACACTGATAGTTTAGACTTCGTGTCGACTGTCCACTGACCATTTTTAAGCTCGACTGTGACCGTTTCATTCGCGCATTTCATTAAGAATCTGTGCAAAGGAGTTTGTTCCTAGTCAGATGTGGTGGCCGGCAATATAGAACTTGGCGGGATAGGGAACGAATGGGAGTCTGCGACCCTGATCGTCTTGGGTGGAACGCGGATTGTGCGAGAGGCGCTTTGCTTACCTCACGAGCTTCATCTTGGCAGTTTTACTTTCCTGTATTTGAATGCGTGACAAACCACGAGGTAAAAGCTCAGGAATCGTAGGGCAGATAACCGTGAAAGAATGAGCACCGCAAAAGAACCTTCCAATCGCCGCCGGGAATATATAAAATTGGCACGGTACGAGTGCGAGCTCTGTTTTATCCCCCGTGCTAATTAAGACACTGCTAATTAGGTAGCTCACGGCCTGTAGAACGGAGGTGGAATAATACGATCCCGGGATGTACTTCACTAAGTGGATATTGTTGCATAGGCTGGACCGAAGCAGGAACGGAACGGGTTATTGTTATAGAGGAAGGATATTCCGACTGTACCACTTGGATATTCCGACTGTAGTTCCGGTGGGTCCACTTTTCCAGCCAATCAAGTTTTATATCCTAGACCATACACAACTTGAAAGTTACGATCGCCAATTCAACCCATTACTTCGTACGCCATTAAGATCATCGTTAATTAACTTCGATTAATAATGTGATTACGCTTCTACTGCCTATTTTACTTAGCTTACTATATAACCCCTGTTTTATTGTGTTAAAGGTACTTTCGCGGTTTACCCTTTTAGGAAATTCAAAAAGGTTCAAGAAACGTACCTTTACTAACAGCACCTACAATACCAATATACAACGTATTCGTATATTATTCCTGGATCCGATTCTGATCCCTAGTTTATATCAGGTTCGAGTAGCGAAATGCCAGCTAAAATAACTGTCTGGTCCTCGAGCAGGGTCCCAAAAAGAGAAGAAGGTCGAGGGCAAGGACGATATCAGTTACGTTAATACCGCGTTAAGGAGCTACAAGTTAGACTAATAGGGTACTTAGTCCCCCTTGTTCGGTACATCTAAAATTCTGTATTTCATATACAAAAGTCCTTCTTTTAATGTACCTACTTGTACTCTATCCTCTTATTATCGCGATACTATTGGTGTATTTGGATCCGCAAGTACACCACACACAATTAAACAGGGGTTAGAGGGTAGAATAATAACAATAATAATAATAATAATAATAAGGCGATATCCGGGGGCGATATCCGTGGGCGTGGGCGTAGGCGTGGGTATAGGCGTGGAAGAGGTCGTGGAAGAGGTCCTGGAGCTGTTATTATGAGCGGAGGTCGCGGAGCTATTTCTTCTACGATCAGCTTCAATCGAGCAGTCAAAAAAAGTCATTTCAGTTACTGCCTTTTTAATTGATCTGAGTGATCAAATTAATTTAAAGCGTTAAAAGGCGTCAAAAGGCGTTAGAGTAGCTGTGTCTGTCATTCCGAAATAGGAAGAAACTGGGCCTATGTCAGAACTATAGTCGGAATATCCAAAAGGTATAGTGGGAATATCCTGCCTCTTGTTATATAACTAAATGGGTTGTGTAAATATAGCTATACTGGCACGGCTACGCAGCGCGGTCTTTGGTCTCCCCTCCTAGCTTTTAGACTATTAGGCCCCGTTTAATAAACCCGCTAACTTGGCGAAATCCCGCTAATATAGCGGAAAAATATATAAAAATAACCCACCGATAGTATAAGCACCTCTTTTATATTATATTTTTAATATAACTGCATTTTTTCTATATGCTCTCTTATACCCCTGTTATAAAAGTACTATCTAACCCCTGTTTAACTATTTACAGTGCACTTACGGATCTAAATAAGCTAATAATAGGACGATAATAAGCGGAGTAGAGTATAAGTAGGGGTAAGGTTATTCCGACTAGGCTATTCGTTTATTCCGACTAGGGTCCTATATTAACAGCCGGTAATACCCGCCCGCTTGTTCCGCTTGTACCTAGATACTTCTATATGTCCTATAGGCTGGCCTAAAGCAGGTCCGGAACGGGTTATTCCGGGCCCGAAAGTAGGAATGGATCTGCCGCAGGAATAAGGGCAGGAATTTAGCACTACGATCAGAGATTTCTATAGAGTTAATTAAAAAACAGATCGATCGTTTAATTTACGTAATTAAGTTATACGCTGTTTATAATAATTAAGAGTCTTATTTTTACTCGATAATCTATTAAAGCTATTTACGCTGAGCTGCCTATAGCTATAACTATAACCTCTAATACGACTA
Source organism: Sodiomyces alcalophilus JCM 7366 (assembly GCF_042370955.1). NCBI lineage: Eukaryota > Fungi > Ascomycota > Sordariomycetes > Glomerellales > Plectosphaerellaceae > Sodiomyces > Sodiomyces alcalophilus. The sequence continues at coordinate 2,343,364 of NW_027263540.1, read as the reverse complement.
TCTATATAAGCCACGAAGACTAGGAACTATAGAAACGCTATCTACGAAGTCAGGGCCCGTAGTAATAGAGTTTAGGACTTCCTACGCCCTGATGATCCAGCCCCTAGGCCATAGTGAGCCATCCGTCCCGAATTCACCTCCTACGCCTCTATCACTAATGTTAACAGGCAGCCTACTAATATTTCCAAGCTAACGGTTATAGGTAAGGCCGCCTATACTAAAGACTACCGCCGATATAAAGAAGATCGTAAAGACTACAAGACCTATTAGAAGGGTATTAACGGTATACTTAAGTGGGTGGAAGAGTCTATTATAGCGAAGAGAGGGAAGGCCCTAATAAAGGGTATAACCCCGGAAAAGATCTATATAGTAGTATAAGCCGACGCCGTACCCTATATCGCGACCCGTATAAAGGACTCCTAAAAGAACTATAATCTTTATAAGAATAAGCCGCCTGCTAACCCATAGAAGGTGGCCGCCTAGCTAGATAATTAGCAGGACCGGCTATAGGACTATTATAACGTCGGGATATATAACGAACCCTAGGAGATTTAGATTAACGATTTCTTTAATACTATACGACCTGCCCTGGGTAACTAGGTGGATATAAAGGAAGTAACGCTAGACCTTAAAATAGTATCGGCGATAACCCTTATCGCGGAAGGGAAGAAGGCGGCGGAATAACTTAATGTGCCGCCCACTTAAAGCCATAGAACTATAGCCTTCCCGGTCCTAAACCTAGGTAAAGGTGACGATAATAATAGGCTATAACGAGCCGGGAGGGCTGACCGGACCGGAGCTTAGCGGGGCCGTAATACCTACCCTAAAAGTAAGTTAACTAATAGTATAAGCTCTAAGCGCCGATAATCCCTTTTCTAGAAGGACGAGTACCCCGTATACTACCTATAAGCGGCTGGTTATAGGTTAATCGCACTAAGTAAGGCCGAATGATTGTATTAGCTAGAATTAAGGAAGGAAAGGAAAAGGTCTATAGAGAAGTGCAGGATTTACTAGGTTTATACGAATCCGCGGTAAGGGTAACGCGAGGTCCGAGCGCCGGACCTGCATGCTGATTAGCGGTTCCGGTCTTATATCGGAACTACGTATTTAAGGGGTTAACCCGTGATATTACCCCCCCCCCCCCCTTCCCCCCCCTTTTAGGTTATAATAACTAAGCGCCGGTCCCCTTTTACCTAAACGCCGCGCGAGGGAGGTGTGTATCCTCCCTTATATTAGGCCGGTTAGTATCGCGCTTAGTTCGCGGCGACTTCGCCTATAGGTCGTCGGTTCTCCGCGCTCCGCCTTACGCTTACTAGTTATATTGAATAACCCCTAGTTACTCCTTCTCCTTTATTCGTAAACTACTATAATAAATAGCTTTATAAGCTTTTATTATATTCTATTATTCGATATCGTAGTATAAGCGTAGTTTCGCCCGGGTTTTTATTCGTAGTTAGTTTTTCCTTTTATAAGCCTATAATATCGTTTTAGTAGTAAGCTTCGTCGCCGATTCCGTGCTAAGAGCCGTGTTATTCTATACTAACTCACGGCGTAGTCTTTCCGACCTTATAGTTATTTTCGTTAATCTCGTAATTTATAACTTTTCGTTTACCTTCTTTAACTATTATAAGTTTCTTAATAAGCCCTTACGTCGAGCCGGATTAGTAGCTAATAGGGCGTATATAGATATCCGCTCCTCGACGTAGCGCCTGCTATGCCCGCGAGGGCACTATAAAGGAATAGCTAGCCGTTAGCGATATCGCGCCCCCCCCCCCCCCCGCCTCCGACGATAAGGGAAGAGGTTAATCGGTTAAGAGTATAGCCGAGGAGGCCCTCGCCGCTATAGCGAATACCGGTAAGCGTCTAGTTAAAAAAAAGGTTTATAATACGGCCTAATACTTCGCCGCGAGGATCTTATTAACTCTCCTGTAGGCCGCGACGCTAACTAAGTATTAGTCTAGCCCCGCCTACCCCCCCAGCTAACCTCGCGACGCCTTTTATCGCCCTTATATCGATCGTATAGCTAGCGTTAAACAGAAATTTAACTAAATATACTATAATTAATCTAGGCCTAGCGCGGCCTATAATAACCCTAAATACTATAAATACGCTATAAAATCCTACCTATACCGCCCCGTGAGTTTCCTATAATTTATAGGCGAGGTTATTATAACTAACTTCCCTAGCTCCCCGCTACCGCCGTCCTATTCGTTAAGCCTCTAGCTAATACGGGTCGCGCTATACGCGATAACCTAGATAACGACGATATAAGTGTCCCCCTTATCCTTTTCTAGGTCGCTACTAACCCTAGCCTAGCTCCGCGAGGCCTATAAGTTAGCTTATAATAACTATTACGCCTCCCTATCTAAGGTAGCTCCCGCTATCGCCCCCGCTAACTCTGCCCCCGCCTCCGTTAATAATAATAAGGGTCTCTGTTACGAGGTAGCGGCCCTCCGCCGCGAGGTTTATTTATAGGGCGTAACGATAACGCGCCTCCTAGAGGGTATCCTCGCCGCCCTTTAGGGAGATAGCGGTCCTATTACCGGTAATAGTAATAATAGCAGCTAAAAGGGCTTAGGCAATAATATTGCTAATTAAAGTCCTTTATAGAGGCACTATCTATCTCCTTAAAAACCGGTAGGGGGGCTGGTAAATTCCCCCCCTTTAATTAACTTACGATTATAGGTTATACCCTCCTTATATTAGGGTCTCTTTATCTTCGCGTATTCCTTATAATATAATCCTATAGAGGCCTATTATTCTTATCCGCGGGGCTATATTCCGCTTCGAAATCGTCTAACGGCTTAGTATTCTATACGGTATCTAACGGTTCCTAAGTAGGTTCCGCGTATCCCGCCTATTATACTAATACCTCGTGTAGTACGCTATAACCTCGCTATTTATTCTATACGTATAAGATACTTATTACCTCCTACTCTTTGTTACTATAGAGTATATCCCTAATCGGTTCGGGTTAAGGGTCGGTTATAACCTATCTAGGGAGGGGGTCGCGGCTAGCTCGCTTTAGGATATCGACGTAAAAGCAGGGATATATCCCTAAGGGTATATCTAACTCGATAATATAAAAGTTAATTACTTTTATTACTCTATACTTTTAGTACCCGGCTCGCCGCGGCAGCCTGGGGCTGTAGCTTTGCTAACGCCCGGCGCCTCTATACCGCCATGATCCGTCCAGCTATCTCCTATTACGCCCCCACCTTCTATAGAATCACTGACGGGCCCCGCCGCGGTCTCGCTACGGCTCTAAGCTCGGCCCAGAATAAGTGCCTTAGGACTATTACCGGTGCCTATAAGGCCACGCCGATCCAGATTCTGGAAAAAGAGACGTATATCCCCCCCCTTAACCTATACCTTACCCGTCTCGTAGCTAAAAGAGCTCTCGATCACTAAAATACCGGAGCCGAGGGACTTATCTTAGCTAGCACCCAGGCCGCCGCGAGGGCACTAGCGGCACTAAGGCGCCGCTATATCGCCTAATAAGCACTCGCCTAGGCCGTTTAATCCTCTACTACCTAATAATAGCTAAATAATAGTGACCCGGACACCGCCCTTAAGAAAGAATAGAAGGAGAGATAGAGGGACTTAGGGTTTACTCGGAACCCGACCTGCGCTATAGCGGTACTAAACCGGAACCCCTAAAAAAGAGACCTCTAAAGATATAAAGGCCTCTTAAAGCCGTAAAGCTCCGTCCTTACCTAGATCCGCTCCGAGAAGCTAGGTCTTAGGGCCTTCCTTTTTAGAGCGAGGGTTCCCGGCTTTATTACCGCCTAGTGCCCTTATAGTAACGGAGGGGCGGAAATAGCCGAATATATTATCCTTTAGTGCTAGAACACTACTCCGGAGTTATAAAAAGACCTCCACGGCGCTATAAGGAGACTAATCTTAACTAGGGGAGACCTTTTCGATGCCCTGAACCACCCTAAGGAAGTAAGGATAATTACGAAATAGTTCCTATATCTTAGTTACCTAAGCGATTTCCGCCTTACCCTAGAAATTATAAGGAACTACGTAGCAAAGACCCCGTAACGGGACCGCTCCGGTATAGACTACGCAGAATAAAGATAGTACCCGATCTAGATATTTATATTTATTTTAGGGGTCCTATAAGCCGGGACCCCCCTAGCGGCACCGAAGGGTTATATTATAGCGGCACCTACCCTTTACTTAGCCTTAGTCTTAGTACCTCCCTCCTTACCCTTATTATTAATAGTATTATCGCTATTAGTATTATACTCGCGACCCTATCCCGCGATATTAGCTTTACTCCACTATAAAAGTACCGTAAAGATATATATAGCCACCTTTAATAGAATAGCGATTATTCCCTTTAGCCGATTTAATCGGCGCTCTAGGCTAGCTAGCATAGCGTTACTATTATAGCGGCGGCCGGCGGGGCGAGTATACCTAGCGGCGCGCTTAAAGGATATTACCGCCGCTATAAGCCGACCCCGAGCCTATATAAAGTTAGCGCGGTATAGTTACGGCACCCCTAGGGACACGACTTATAATAGCTCCGTCTTTACCTCCGGCGATAATAGTTATAAGTTCCTAATAGCGTTTAAGAATACGCTATTAATGCTTTAGGGCTATAGCCGGAACCTATACTAATTATTAGACTCCCGCTATTACCGTACTAGCGCCACTAAGACACCGCTATAAAACCGACTTATATCCTTATAAGTCCGATAACTATTAGTATACTAATAGTATACCGCGCCCTTCCCGGTAATATTAGTATATACTTCTATATCCTTAGGCTTATCGCCCCCGAGGCGCTTAGTATATCTAAGATATCTACTTAAAGTCAGAGACGGCCTCCTAGCGATATTACTCCGGCACCTTAAGGGCACCTTTAGGAAAACCCACGGCAGTACTCGCGTCGCTCTAGCCTTATAATAGCGGGAGTTACCCTTCTTCTTAGGCTATTTCTTCTTAGGCGGTATCTAGGAGGCTATTAATACTAAGCTTAGAACTAACACGCCCCCCCGCGGCACCCTATCGAACTTATATTAATAACTTAGGGCCGTTAATTATTTAATAGTTATTTTTTAATTAACTATAGCCTATCCTGTTAGCCTGCCTAAAACCGCTAACTTCCTGCCCGTGTTACCGCGCTACCACTTATAAATTAATAATACCGTAAGATAATAGTAAAATAAGAGACCCGATCTATCTATAAACCATCAGACGCTTTGTTAGTACCTGCGGTATAGAGCCGGGAATAGAGGTGGGAGTAAGGGGGCGGGCGGCTTAAAGGGAAACCTACGATATCACGATAAAGGGTTAAAAAAGGGAAAAATAAAAAGAAGGGCGGAGGCCCTTACGATTTTCTATTAACCTAGCTATAACTATAGGTGACTGCTAAATTCGGCAGGCATATATAATAATAAAGGTAGGAGCCCCTACTAAAACCCCGCCTAAAAGGAAGGTGTAAATAAACCGGCCACCCCGATATAGGGAGGATTCCTAGAGCGCGGGACCGCCACGGACCTCTTTTGGCCCCCTATATAGTGTGCCGTATCCTAGGCTAACCCGAATCCCCTAGCCTGCTACCTTCCCGTCAGCCACTAGACTAGAGGTGTGATCTAGATACGTATTAAGTGACTACCGGGACCGTTAAGGCCCCGACGCGGCACCGATCCTAATAAGGAGAGTATAGAGGTTTTTCTACCCGAACAGGATTTTCCCCCCTATAACTAACTAAGAAGGACCGTATAGCCTAAGCCGGGCTCCTAGATTAGTTAGCTAGGATAGCGGAGTAAGAGAATAATAATAATAATAATAATATACTTTTAGTATAATTAGCTTAGCTTCTTCGAGGGCCTAGGCGTAGAGTAATTAGCTATAAAGAGCCACGCGAGGTCTTTTATTTCGAAGCGCTCCGCCGGGAGTCGCTGTTTATTCGCGGATTCCTTATCCTATAGTTACTTTAAGGCTATAGCTACTTATACGAACTCCACGGCACCTTATAAGCGACTTAGTAGGTTATAAGCGGCGGCTTTTTTCGGGTATACGGGTATCGGGTTATGGATTTAGATAGGGTTAATATAAAACCCGTATTCTAAGAAGAAAGGACTTAGCTAGGCCGTTAAGCTCTTCCTACTATTAAGCGATAACTACGCGGTAGGTAATAGGCGACCCTAGTCGTCCTAGGAATAGTATACGAAGGTATAGAGGTAGGCCTGGATATCTTAGTTTAACCTTTTAGGCCCTCTATCGGTCTAGGGGTGGTAAGCCGTGCTAAGTCGCTATTTAATCCTTATAAGTTTATAAAAGTATCGCTAAAACCTCCTAGTCTAGTTTAAACCTTAGTCGCTAATAATTAAGAGGGGTATACCGTGGAACCTAAAATAGTAGTTTAGGAAGCGTTCTGCGTAGGCCTCCGCTTTTATTATTTCTATCGCTTTTAACGTTACTAACTTTATTAGCCTATCTATAATCACTTATAGGAACCTCGCCCCGCCCTTAATAGTAGGTAGCAGGTCCGTTATAAAGTCTATTACGAGGTGGCTACGAATTCGCTCCGGTATAGGTAGTGGTTTTAGTAGCCCGCGCTTTATATTCCGCTACTAATTACCCTTATTATATAGATTATAGTTACGGATAAACTTCCGTATATCCTTATTTATACCGGGCTAAAAAAACTATCGGGCTATTATAGCGATTATATTCTCCTTACCTAGGTAGCCGTTAATAGCGGAGTCGTGGATCGCTTATACTAAGTATCCTCTTAGCGGCGAGTCTTCTCCGGAGCTCGGGACCTAGAGACGATCCTAGAAGGTTATATATCCCGCGGGGTTAAAAGAATATTCCGCGATCTATAGTCGTAATCTAAGGGAGGGGTTAAAGCTATAAGCTCTCGCGGTGATTACGGCGAGGACCCTTTAGTATTAGGGGTCGGTTTTTATAGTTTTATCCTAAAGTCGCTAAAGGTCTTTATTTACTTTGAATACACGCTTAATAGATATCCTCCGTATAATTAGCTCGGGGATCGTTTTCGGGAACGCGGAGTTAGGTATTAATTAGATTACCCGTCCCTATTCCTAGTCGTCTAAGCTATCCTTCGGGGCGTCCTATTCGCGATAGGAGAGGGTATCCGCCGCGAAGTTCTTAGTACCTTACCGGTACTCTAGTATAAAGTTAAACTAGGCTAGTTCGCTCCTTAGCGGCTTTGCCTTTTAGTAAAGGACCGTTTAGTTATAAAATACTTAAGGGCCTTATAATCCGATAATATTATAAATTACTCGTAGTTAGTTAGTTCTGCTTTTTAGGCGAGTATATAGCTTATAATTACTAGTATCTCCTTATTATAGATAGGGTAGTTATACTCTGTTAGGGTAAGCTTATACGAGTAATACGCGACTATATAGCGACGTCCTAGCTTATCCACCTAGGATAGGATACTACTTAGCGCGTAGCCCGAGTAGTCGGTTTCTAATATAGTCTTACGGTCCGGGTTCTATAACTATAGGACGGGCTCTATCTAAAAGAGTCGTTTTAGTTCCTTAAAGGCGGCGTCTTGTTTAGTCCCCTACCTAAAGAGCCGGTCCTTTTTTATTAATACTATAAGGGGGGCCGTGATACCTATAAAGTCGTAGATAAATATCCGGTAATAGTTCGCGAATCCTAATAAGCTTCGTACTCCTTTTATAAAGGTAGGGGCCTCCTAATCGCGGATAGCCTTTAATTTCTTAGGGTCGTAGGATACTCCCTTACCTATTATAACGATAAAGCCTAGGTATTTTACTATTATTACTCTAAACTCGTACTTAGCCGGGTCTAGGTTTAGGCTAGTATCTATAAGCCTATATAGTACTAGCCGGACCTTCGCCTCGTAGTCCTTATAAAATCCACTTAAGTAGATTAGGATATCGTCGATATAGGCTATAATAAAGTCGTTAAGGAACTCCTATAAGGTTTAGTTAATATAACGTTAGAAAGTAGCGGGTATACCGCTTAGTCCCAAGGGATATACTAGCTACTTAAAGAGACTAAAGCGTGTTTTAAAGGCCGTTTTACTCTTATACCCGGGAGCTATACGGATCTTATAAAAGGCGGCGACTATATCGAGCTTCGTGAACCACTTAGCGCTGGCTAGGTTACGTAGGGTCTTAGTGATTAGGGGGAGGGGGTAGCGATCCTGCTAGGTAATCGCGTTTAGGGCTCTATAATTATAGTAAAAGCGTAGCCCGCCCCCTGGCTTCTTTATAAATAAGACCGGCGCGGTAGCCGCTCAGCTATTAGCTTATATAGATCCCTTATCTATTAGGTCGTTAAGCGTTTTCCGGAGTATTAATAACTCTTCCCTGGATATACCGTAAAGGGGCCCCTATAGTAGGGTTAGCTTAAACCTATTAGGACCTCGCTTTAAGGTGATTTTATAGTTAACGCCTAGTCGGTAAGGGGGTAAGTTATTAGCCTTATTAGGCGCGAAGAGGTCGCCGAACTCTTATAGTATATTCGTAGGGATATAGTCTTAAGGGTCTACTAGTTCCTTTTTATAGAGGGCCTTATCGATATCCTATATACTAACGGCCCGGATTAAGGCGTTAAACTTATCTCTTTCTTTTCCCTTTAATCCTTTTCTTATTTATCGTATTATAGCCGTAAACACCGATCCCGAGACTAGCCTTACCTTGCGGATAGCTTATATATTAGCTGGTTCTTCCTCGCCTACTAGTCGTAGGTTAATATTAGCGACTCTATAATATAATCTATAATTCTTCGCGTAATACGTAATATCGTTATATTCTAGCCACGGTTTTCCTAGGAATATATCCTAGTCTAGTCCTTTTACTATATAGGCGAAGACTTATTATATATAGCTATTAATCTTAAGCTTAAACGCGGCGATCCTAGCGCTAATAGCCGGCTTAGACGTATCCGAGAATCCTTTTAGTAATCGTCTCCTTTTATCGACTAACGGTAACTAAAGTCTTTAAGTAAGGCCTTTATTTATAATAGTATAATAGTTATAACCTATATCTATAAGAGTATATATATATTTTTTATTTACTCGCGTTAATATTAGGGCTAAATCGCCGCTAGCTAGGTATTTAAACGCCTCTTACTCTCGCCGTAGAGCGGCTATTAGCCCTAACGCCCGTTTTTATATTAGAGCTATTTTTTTCCTGACTCTTTATTATCCGAACCGTTTAAACTCACGGCGATATCGCTATCCTCGGCCTATACCTTCGCTACGCGGGCGCCCTTAGCCTTACCTTTATCCCGGGACTTATAGTTTATACGAATATATCTCTTTTCCCTATACCCCTAGCACTCCCGGTTATTATGAGGTCGGTTTATAGTCGTATCGGGCCGGACCTAATTAATCCCGTTTATCGCGATATCTCCGTTAGCGTCGGTCTCTTAGTTCCGGGTTCGGTTCAGTATATAAGTATTCTGGCTAGTTAGGCGTAGTCCTTTTAGCTTTTAGGCGATACTCTAGACCTTAATAACCTAGCTTATATAGTCGTGGGGTAACTTCGCGGTAACTAGGGCGCTATATAGCTTTTAGCTTAGGGCTCCCTCTCGGAAAGTGATCTTCGCTGAATCCGCCTACTCGCTGCTACCAGCTTAGGCGATCTGTTTTTCGAATTTCGGTAAGAACTACGAAAAGGTTTACTCCTTATATTATCTAAGGGAATATAGCGCGAAGGCCGCGCGAGGCTATTTATTCTAGTCCTTATATATACGGTCTAGGTAGGTAAGGAATAACTCTAGGTCGCGGGTACCTCCCGGCCCCCTAGTAGCATAGAAGGCCGATACCACTTACTAAGCACTCCCTTCTAAGTATAAATTAATATAATACTATATTTCGGCTTAGTTATTAAATAAGTGTTTATCTAGTAGGAGCTTATCGTGTATCTACTACGACTAAGTAGCGTACTCTATTTATTTTCCGCTAAACTTCGCGGGGTATAATAGGGGCTTAGTGCGTAGCGGACGTGGTTCGCTTAGTTCCTATAGGACTATAATCTAGGGGGGAGTAGAGGTCGCCGGGGTCGGAGGACCTATTACCGACTTAGTAAGCGTGTTTATAGGGGCTCCCTCTAAGGGAGGCGCGAGGTTAGGGGTAGGTTACTATGGGGTCTAGACGTTTATAAGGCCGTTCACGAGTTATTAGAGTAGCTCTTATTATTAAGCTATCTATTCCTATAAGGGACCGAGCGTCGTATTAATAGCCTCGGTAATCCTTTTATCCGTCTACTTAGCTAGCTTAGCGGGGTTTATAGGACCGCCGCCGCCTAACGGCGTGTTTATATCTAGCTTTATACTAACGCAGCGCGTAGGGTTCGCTAAATTCTAGCTATATAAGCGGCTAGTTATAGGTTAATCGCACTAAGTAAGGCCGAATAATTATATTAGCTAGAATTAAGGAAGGAAAGGAAAAGGTCTATAGAGAAGTGTAGGATTTGCTAGGTTTATATAAATCCGCGGTAAGGGCAGCGCGAGGTCTAAGCGCCGGACCTACGTGCTAATTAGCGGTTCCGGTCTTATATCGGAACTACGTATTCGAGGGGTTAACCCGTAATACTACCGGCGCGGCTATAATCTATAGGGCTACTAGATACTTTTCCTATAGTTAGCGCCTAAGGGCTTTTAAGCTAACGACTCTATTAGGAGGCTTGTAGAGAAGTCCCTTAAGATAGACTGGGACTTATAAGGCGCTATAGAGAAGATTAGGTACCGAAATAAATGAAAGAGGACCGCCGCTACCGATTATAAAGTCATAGATAATAATAATAAAGTCGGTGGCGGCAGCGGTAATAGCGATAATAATAATAAAGGCCTCGAGGAGGCGTGACTATATATGGCGAGAAGACCCGCCGGTACTAATAATAATAACGAAGTCTTCTTTAAGATCAAGAAGTTCACGAAGTAAGAAAAGGTTATAGATACATTCTATAAAGGGTAAGGCAAGGCGTTAAATACCGTCTATGGCGGCGCTAATAACGGAATAAAGCCACGCCGGCTAGAAGCCCCCGGCGGCCGCCCTCTTAGCTGCCGTATATCCTTTATAGCAGTCCGCTATATTAGACTTAGGTACTACCTTCCACGGTTTCTATAATAGAAGCAGATTTACGGATTATAGACCGGCCCGCCCTAATAACGTTATAATCGCTGGCACTATAACGGTGCCGATTTAACGGTATAGAGACGTTATTATTATAATAGAAGGAACGGCCGGCCCGATTAAGTTCTGGTTAAAAGACGTAGCCTACTACGAAGATTTTATCTATAACCTAGTCTCTAATAAGATATGTTAGAATAGTTACTAGTAGGATTAGGAGCCGCTAAACGATTATATACGCCGCCGCGGTCGATTAATCCTTTATAAGCTAAGTATTCACTACGATTAAACCGTTATAGAGCTCTTTCTAGTCACTAACGCCCTAGCTACTCTTCTAGCCCCGATTCTACTAATCCGAAAACCGATTAAGAGGGCAGCCAGCTAAGCCGACGGTAATTTATAGCATCTCCGCTTAGGGCACGCTGGCCCTAATATAGTAAGGCAACTAGAAGAGCAGTTATAGGGCGTTAAACTAAAGGGGTCAGAAACGATAAAGTCTAACGCCTACGCTTAATCGAAGATAAGTCGTTAGATTAGCCGGCGGACCCGTATAGCTCCAAGCTACGCCGGCGAGAGATAGGCGATTAACTTCACGGAGTTCTAACTAAGCGCTAAGGGTTACGTACGGATTATATTCTTCACGGATCGATATAGCGAATTCATAGCCTGCTACGTTATAACGTTAAAGAGGGCCTCCGATATCTATATAGTTATAAACTAATATATGCGATAGGTTTAGAGTTAATTAAATCGGCAGGTACAGGTCTTTAAGTATAATAACGAACTAATATAATCACTTAAAATACAGGGCTTAGCTAAGGGTTTTAGCATCTAATAAGAGTCCTCTTTAGTAGAGACCCCCGCTTAGAACGGTGGTGCCGAAAGATCTAGGGCTGTTATTATGCTAAAGGCATAAGCTATACGAATCCACTGACGATTACCCGATGTCTTATGGGTTAAAGTTGTTCCTACTACCGCTTACGTATAAAAAAGAACGCCGAAACAACGCCTTGGCTGGAAGACCCCGTTTAAGGTCCTCTATTAACGTAAGCCGTAGCTAGGCCACCTTCGGGCCTTTAGCTATAAAGCCTTTCCTATAACCAGAGCAGCTCTACTAAGGTCTAGAAATCTTTAAAATCGACTAGCGCCGCGGGCCTATATCGCCTACCTTATAGGATACGATTTAACTATTATTTACCGTATTTAGGTTCCTGGCCTTAGAAGGAACGGGATCGTCCGTATACGTGACATTATCTTTAATAAATAAGAGTATTTTAATGGTAGTCTCGAAGCCCTAAAGGACGATTTACGTTAATTAACGGAAGAAGAGCCAGTGGATATTATTAATTAGATCCACCTACTAAAGATATATATAACTAAATAAGGCGAACTATAAGATAAAGCAGCCGATACGTTTATAATGGCATACTTCGAGCCTATTCTCTAGTCGGGCAGCGAGGTTAACGAACCTCTCCTAAGGGCTGCGCCTCCCGGCCTTGAGGCTCGGGGAGTGGATCCGTTTATAGCGCCCGAGAGGCCGGAACGGTAGGAGGAGTTTATAGAGCCTACGAGGCCGGAGCTAGAAAAAGACTCCTCTATAGCTACGATTAATCACTAACGCCTAGATAATAGTCACCTTCTAACTGTACTAGAAACTCCCCTTAGGCAGGGCTCACGGCGGCTGCTTTTATAGGCTATATGCCTATAAAGAAGGGGGGAGCTAAATTTCAAAGCTATAGTAGTAACCGAGTCTGGATCTTTGCTTTTAACGCAGGAAGATATACCCTATTAGTCCGTAAATTAAATAGTAAGCCGTTAACGAAGTTAAAAATGCACTTAAGAGATCTCGTGAGATATACCGTAAGTAACTGCCGGCCTCTCTAAGAAATTAATAAGACCTTAAAAACTACCTATACGAAATCCTATTCTAATAAGCCTAACGGGATAACCTAAAAAGTCATAAGGAGATAGGCTCGTGGATCACGGTTCCAAAGGACAGGGCGAAGGGTTATTAAGTGCTTAGCTGTATATAGGTGATAATCTATAAGTATAATAAACACGGCTTTTTATAAAAGTATAAGGCTAGATTAATGGTCTGAGGAGATTAATAGTATTAAGACTAGTTAGAAGATATATATATAGCTACGCTTGCCGGTTGTTCCTTTAGATCTTTAATAGCGATCGCTACCCGCTTCGACCTATCCTTACTATAGTACGACGTCGTTAACGCGTTTATGCACGCCCCCCTGCTATACGCTATATCTATACGGTTCCCGCCCGGGACCGCGGTGCCGGGTTAATTATTATTACTAAAGAAGGCGTTGTACGGGCTACGGGAGTCTTTATTACTATAGTAAAAATATATTATAGAAGTGCTAAAAGAAGACGGGTTTAAGATAGTGCCGTAAGAGCCCTGCTGCTTTATACGCCTTGAGCTAATCTTATTCTTTTATATAGACGATATCGTGATCGGCTTTAAGGAAGACTTTAAGGATAAGATAGAATAGGCTATCACGAGCCTACCAAAGCACTACGCCCTATAAGGCGGGTAGCCACTATAGTGGTTCCTTAGGATTAAGGTTATTCGAGACCGTGCCTCGAGGAAGATACAGCTACTATAACGCGATTATATTATAAATATAGAATATCTATTATTAACGGTATCTACTATAAACCTATAAGCCCTATAAAGCCGGCAGAGCTGCTGCCGTATACTAGGAAGTCCACCACCGTTAAAAGCTATTAACGAAAGTTAGGATCCGTTCTATACGCAGTAGTAATTACACGCCCCGATATCGCCTTTATAGTATCACGACTCTGCAGATTTGACGTTAATCCGAGCCGTTAGTATTATAAAGTAGCCGACTATTTAATGCGATATCTGCTAGCTATATAAACCTACGCTTTAAAGCTAGGTGGAGGCGACTCTATTAAGGTGTTCACCGACACGTCCTTTACTAATAATTTAATTAGTCGAAGGAGCAGTCAGGTATTTATAATACGCCTATTTAGAGGCATAGTAGCCTGGCGAGCTAATAAATAAGTACCGGTTATAACGTTAATAATAGAGGCGGAGCTGCTCTTGCTAGTATAAGGTGCGAAGGAAGGGATATTCACGAAAAGGCTATTAAAACCGATAGGTGTGATATTTAACGATCCACGACTTAAGAGATAATACAATAATAGCTAAACGATACGCCTACTAAGGGCGGAGATCGCTTAATTAAATACACGATTACCGTATATAGATATATATAATTAGAGACTGGATATTCCGACTATACCACTTGGTTATTCCGACTATAGTTCTGATATAGACCCACCTTTTCCCTCTTTCGGAATACCACATATACAACGCACCTACCTACTAAGTACGCTCGTTAATGGTTCAATCGCCTAAACATTCTTTTAATGTTAGATTAATTTAATCCGTCGGGTTAATTAAAGGCAGTCGTTATAATGATTCGGATGATGTTAATTAAGACCGATGGTTCTATTTGTAGCTGTTTGCCACCAATTAAGGCCTCTCTACAGAATCCAGTTCCGTATACTTTCCGATTTATGTATCTAACCTACTATTATCGCATAGGCTGGCCCAAAGCAGGTTCGGAGCGGGTTATTCCGGGCCCGAAAGTGGGAGTGGATCTGCCGCAGGAATAAGGGCAGGAATTTAGCACTACGATCAAAGATTTTAATAGAGTTAATTAGATTAATAGATCGATCGCTTATTTTACGTAATTAAGTTATACGCTGTTTATAATAATTAAGAGTCTTATTATTACTCGATAACCTATTAAAGCTATTTTACGCCGAGCTGCCTATAGCTATAACCACTATAACCTCTAATACGACTATCTATATAAGCCACGAAGACTTGGAGCTATAGAAGCGCCTCTATAAAGTCAGGGCCCGTAGTAACGGAGTCTAGGATTTCCTACGCCCTAACGATCCAGCCCCTAGGCCGCTATAAGCCACCCGTCCCGAATTTACTTCCTACGCCTCCATCGCTAATATTAACGGGCAGCCTACTAATATCTCTAAGCTAACGGTTATAGGCAAGGCCGCCTATACCGAAGACTACCGCCGATATAAAGAAGATCGTAAAGACTACGAGACCTATTAAAAGGGCATTAACGGTATACTTAAGTGGGTAGAAGAGTTTATCGCTACGAAAAGACGGAAGGCCCTAATAAAGGGCACCACCCTAGAAGAGATCTACGTGATAGTATAAGCCGACGCCGCACCCTATATCGCGACCCGTATAAAAGACTCCTAAAAGAACTACGATCTATATAAGAGTAAGCCGCCTACTAACCCCTAAAAGGTGGGCGCCTAGCTAGACGATTAGCAGGACCGGCTTTAGGACTATTATAATATCGGAATATATAATAAGCCCCGGGAGATTTAGATTAACGATTTCTTTAATGCTATATAACCTGCCCTAGGTAACTAGGTGGATATAAAGGAAGTAACGCTAGACATTAAAATAGTATCGGCGATAGCCCTTATCGCGGAAAGGAAAAAGGCGGCGGAATAATATAGAGGGGTGGATCGGAGACCCAGTGCTATGTCGTTGGGACGTCACGTGACGTTATAAGACGCGCGCTTTTTTATTTGTCTTGTATATTATATATACGTGGCGACGCCACCTAGATATAGAGGATGCTTATTATCCTATATAATCATTATCCTTTTAACCCTAAGTTTTACTATGTTTATTATATTCACTTCGTTTAAGCTACGTTATCCTGATTAGAGCAGCGCGCACCTCTAGGAACCTTTTCTAAAGGTCTCCTTATTATATATATTATTTTGGTTATATGCACTTCGTGGTCTTAAGCACTCCTGTTATCGAAGACTTATCCGAGATTATACTGCCTAAGCCGTTCTGTATAGTAACGGCTTCGCCTTTTTATAATTAGTGCTTAGAGGCGGATCTATTCGGTGCCTAGGAAATCCTAATCGTCTAATTAGGGTAACCGAAAGCACTTAAGGGGAGTTCCGGCCTACCTAAATAAACTATACGTTAATTACGGAAGTAGGAAGGAAAGTATACGGCTAAGGGGCCGAGATTAAAATAAAGCATTAATATGTAAAATTAGCTTTAAGATTATAATAATAGCCTAGGAAACCTGCCCCCTATATAGCCTTAATAAAACCTAATAACTAGAAAACAGGGACGGATCCTCCCTACTAAAAATAAGATAAAAGCTATAGACGGAGAGATAGGCCCTTACCGCCGATAAGGTAAAGGTAGGAAGAAAAGCGAAAAACCGTTAAAAAAAGATACGATAAGTAGAATAAAGAATAGATTAACTATAAGATAGATTCCGGATATAGTATAGATATAGAGATAGAGGGCGCGCTCCCTTACCGGAATAGGAAAAGTTACGGATATAGACTATTAGGGGCCGTAGAGCCTAGATATAAAAAAATCTTTTATTATAACCCTCTAAGTAGGAAACGATAAAGGCATAGGGTTAACCTTACTATAATCAGGGTAATAACGGCCTATACGAATAGCGGTAAGTCCTTAGCCCCGAGAATTTTAAGAAAATCTAGTTATATAAGGCCCTAATAGTTAGAAGAACTTATCGAGGAGCCCCGAGATACCGCGCCCTTATAAACCCGGCGGTTAGGTAAACCTGCTAATAGATCCCGGATATAACTTAAACTAATCTCCTATAACGGCTAGCGATACCTTATCCTATTCCTTATAGGTATCTCTATTAGTCTAACTATAGTAGGTTCCCTCCTAAGCCTAGGCGGAGAATACTTATATTATATCCTTTAGGGCCCCTAAGAAAAGGGCTCCTCCTACCCCCTATCGCTAAGTGGAATTATCCTTAGACTTATAGACTTAATACACGACTACTTTTTATTTCTTAACCCTTTTTTTCTTAAAGACCCTAATTCCCCTAATCTGCCTAAACCTATTATTATAATAGATTAACCCCCCCCCTTTTAATAATATAACGGCTTTATAGTAGACCGATTATCGTGACCCTCCCCCTACGGTTATAGTCTATAGCGATTCTAAGCCTAATAATAATAGTATACACGCGGCTATCCTAACCCTAGCGACTATAGTTACGCCTAATAAGGGTAACGCCGCTTTTATAGCTAACCCTCCTTTTATAACCGCCTTACTTAGGTAAGAGGATATAAACCCTAGTATCGGCCCGTCGACGACTATCTTTTACGGTTAGGGCGCCCCGGCGTCCGGCTATAAAGCCGTATCGGCTTCCCCTTTACCTAGTTAGGGTAACCCGAACCCTAATAGCGGGCTAGTTCCCCCTACTCTACCCGTTTCCCCTATTCCCCCTATTTCCCCCGGACCGAGCGCTCCTTAGTAGGCTTACGCACCCACCATAGCTATCGCGTTTTCTAACGATATCCTAAAGAACTTTAAGGCAAACCTTACCTTAGAGACGCTCGTAGCTATTTACTAGTATATTAGCCTGTATAACGATAAAAAGACTCGAGCTATTATTACGTCTCGCGCGCCCCTAAACCCCTTCGCCGCGGGAGCCCCTCGCTTTAATAGAAGGGCCCTATCTAACTTCCTTAGGGACTATAAAGACTATACTAAGCTTAACCGCCTTAGTAAGGCCGATAAGATCTCCTATATTAGCCTATTTATAGAGCCTAGTATCTATCCTACGGTTAATAAGATAATCCGACTAGTCGAAGTATCCGGTAGCTAATAAAAGCATTTAAAGCAGCGGCTTATTAACGAATACTCTTACCTGGATCCCGACTAATAGCTCGACCTTTCTAACTAAGTACGCTAGTTACGACTTACTTATAAGCACGAAAAGGTTAAGACCGTCTAGTAGGTTAAGCAGCTATTAATAAGCGTTATGGTTTGGAAGTCGAGAGCTAATAAGGTTAGCGGTACCTTTATTAAAGACTATAAGCTTTACGATATCTTCCTCGCTATCTTATATAAAGATATTAATATATAGCTCGCTAACCGGATAAAGTATAACTTCGTTAACCTAAAGGACCGGCTATATAGGTATTATAACCTATCGGATATATTAAAGGAGTAGGCCGAAGACGTTTAGGTAGCCGACGGGCGGCCTATTAACGAAGTAGCGAGTATTATAGATATTCCTACTCTTACGCTAACCGCTAAACCGATACTAATAGTTACGCCTTAGCCTGATTAGGCTAACCCGATAATATATACGCCGACTATCTTACGGAGGCCTACTATAGTGCCTAAACCGGCTATATAAATAAGGAGTGATATAGATAAGTTAACGGAGCTTTTAGAGAAATACGCTATCTCTATAGTCTATAACGGTGCGGGCGTTATTAGGAACGCGGTCCCCTAAGTTATGGCCCTCTCGCGCCGAGTAGGAGCCGATAAGGTTAACGCGATCCTGGCTACTAACCCCTACCTAAAGACCCCGTTCTACGCCGCCCTAAAGCAGTCTATTTCGGAAAGGTAGGATACCGCTCCGATAGCTTATTATATTACCCCTGATTAGGCTAACGTCGGTATATATAAGGACGATATATAGTATAGGCGAGGGCCACCGCGGTATGGGAATAAGAACTTATACCCCCGTTCCGGCGGCCCGTTATAATACCACCTTATCGATAACTAACCCCCCTATTACTTTTATTATAGATAGGAGCGTTACCGCCGCGAGTAGTACGCGGTATTATAGCTAGACGAGACCTAGCACCTAGTTAGGTTCCGCTACCCTAACTACCTCGCCTTAGACTAGAATAACGAGTAGCAGCCCTGCCCCTAGGATATATACCTTAAGTAATAAGACTAGCCGTACCGGCGGTCCGTCCTTTACTAGCTTAGCACGCGCCTTTAAGGGAAGTATAAAGACCTGGCTAAAGCCTACTATATTAGCACTAACTCTAGAAGCCTCCTTATTAAGATAGAAGACGTTATATAAGTAATATTAGAATATTATACTAGGCTAAAGGAGGAAGAAGCGAAGGCTAAGGCTCTTATAGTAAGTACTAGCGTTAATTTCGTGTCTATTATATCCGAGTATTAGTAGGCGGATATCTATACCGCGTTAAAGGATACTCGGAAGGAGCAGCCCCCCTTATAGCCTCTATATACGACTAGGAGTAGGAGGATCGTTAAACCCACTCCTAAGGTTATCTGTTTCCCTGATTAGGTTATTAAATAGCGCCTATAGAAGTTAAACCCTGGTCCTAGCTACCGGGTACCGACCCCGATAATAACTAAGGTCGTTAATAAAGAAGTGGAGATAGATAAAGCGCTGATATAGCCCGACTAGTAATAACCTAAGGCCGTTAATAAAGGTAAAGGTAAAGCTAGTGCCTCCGCGGATAACCCTTATAACCTAGAGTAAGCACGGAAAGACCTGGATAGGTAAATTAGGGATCTCTGGATTAAAGTTCCTTTATAGTATTACCTTATTAACGACCCGGATATAAGACTAAGAAATAATAAAAGGATACGCGCCGCCGAGACTAGTTAGCCTTAGCGTGAGATTATTCGCTTAACGGCTAATAAAGCCTTTTTCCTTAACGGATAAGGTCCCCTTAGTATGCCTCCTCCCCTGCCTTCGTCTAAGGGGTATACCGTTTTATTTACCTAACCTAATAACGTTAACTCGAATACCCTTATTATCGTCGAAAGGGAGGCCGTCCCTAAAACCGATAACCCTTTAGTTATTACCCGATATATAGTCTTAAAGTGCAGGCTTACTTATAAGGGTGCCTTAACGTATAACCCTAACGTTTTTATTAAGGCTATTATCGATATAAGGGCCACCTTTAATACTATCTTTATAGACACCGTAAAACGCTTTGGTTTAGAATATTATATTAGCTAGACTAAGATCCGGATTAAGGGTGTTAATAACTAAGAGGGATAACCGTGTATAGGGTACCTCGAGGAGTGTTTATAGGTCGGCGAGCAGAGTAGCGTTTTTAACTTCTAAGTCCTCCCCGGTCTAGGACCTAATATACTGCTTAGTATACCGTGGATCTAGGAGACTAGAGCGTCCTTTTTTTCCGGGATAGTTAGATTAATACCGACTTCACGCTTAGTAATGCCCGTATTCTTATGCCTATCGCTTATTATAAGTGAATTAAGGAGATACCGAGGAACTAGAGCTAGCCGAACTATAAGGCTAATAAAAGGCGTCGGATCGATAAAGATCGGTCTAATTAGGCTAATTAATATTAGCTCTAGGATAACAACCCTACCTATTAGCCTAAGGCCGCTACCTCGCTATCTATTAAGGAGAGGGCTAACTATTACCCTTTAGACATTCTAGAGGAGGGCGATAAGATTTAATATATAATCGGAGATACCGACACAGCGTCTCTAATAGCCTTCGTGTTCTCTAAGGAGATTAAGCCACTTTTACTAAGGGTATACGTGGCCTTAAGGGCGATACCATAGAATTAGGGCCGAGGGTATAGGAAATACGATAAGGAAGCCCGATAACACCGTAAATACCGTTTTCTTCTACTACTATTACCTTTTTTTATAGATCCTTATCGTAGTTACCCTAATCAGCTTAATTTATACTAAATCACTTTTACTAATTTTAAGTCGGAAGCGTGGAAGTCTTATTAGTCGTTAGCGTTATCGGCTCTAAGGGCCAAAGACGCGCGTATTACTAACGCCGCCGTAGTGGCCGTAAAGAAGCTATAGACCGCGAAAAGGAAAAAGCACTAAGACCTAATCGAGGAGGTATACCACGAGCCTAATTAGGCTATCTATACTATATATAAGCTAAAAGCCCTTAAGATTCACCCTATAAACGATACGCTATCCGATAGTTCTATCCCCGAAGGCGACCCCCTTTAAAAGCAGAAGATCTTAGTGGAAATCCTAGAGGATATATAGGAATAGGAAGACGACCGTTTTATTAGCCTAATTACCCTAAAGTTCTTTAAGATTACCCCTTACTTAAGACTTACGGAAAGGCGATATAAAGATATCTTAGACTTTACCGACTATCTACTGCCTATAAAAAAGGAGCTCTTAACGAAGACCCTCCTAAACCGCGAAGCTGCCCTTATATAGGATTAGTAGGAATACGGGAGGCTTAACCCTAGAGTCGCCTCGCCGTAAAAGATTAAGGTGGTTCCGTATAAGGCATAGTAGGCGAAAGGGATCCTTATCCTAAGAGCCCTAGAGTCTATTATTATTAAGATAATTAAGGATAGGAAGGATAAGGGGGTTATTAAGGAAAGCCACGCGGCCTACCGAAACCCCTGGTTCCTTATAAAGAAGAAAGATAGTAATATACGCCTTATTAACTCTGCTACTAAGATTAATACTATTACCCTATAAGATACCTTTATCCCGCCTAGGGCCGATGAGTTTTCTAAGGACTTTAGTATATATAAGATGGTTTCCTTTCTGGATTTCTTCTCCGGCTATAATTAGGTTACCCTTAATAAGGAATTAAGGGACTTAATAACCTTTGCCACGGTTTTAGGACTCTTTAGGATATACACCCTTCCGTAAAGGGCGACTAACTCTATAGCCTAGTTTATATATACTATAACCCGTATCCTCTATAACTTTATTCCCTAGTGCTATCGACCCTTTATTAACGATATCGCGGTTAAAGGGCTAACTACTACCTATAACGATACCCTAATTAAGCCTGGAATTCGCCGCTACGTGGCTAAGCATATCAGTAATATCGATAGAGTCCTTCTTAATATAGAGCTTACTAGAGGTATTATGGCTAGCGCTAAAAACTAATAGTATTAGAAAGCGGCTATTATTATAGGCTATATATACGGAACCGATAGTTATTCCCCTAAGCAGGCTAAGGTGGCTAAGTTAACTAAGTAGCAGAAATACCGGACTATTTCTAAAGTCTGTTCTTTTCTTAGTCTCGCCACCTTTTACCGTATCTGGATCTACCGCTTCGCTATTATCGCGGGGCTATTAATAGACCTACTAAAGAAGACTTCCGTCTTCCTATAAAACGAGCCTTAGTAGTATACTATAGATACTCTTAAGGTTACCCTGACCTCTATACTAGTTCTGATTACTATTAAGTACGGTAAAGGGGCTAGTATTATCTATATAATCGTTAACGTATATATTAAGGGCTAGGGCGGAATCTTAGGCTAGTATATCGATAGGAAAAGAGTTATCGCCTAGTACGAAAGCGGTAGATCGAACCCGGCGGAGAAGGTCTACGATGCCGGTAAGCTAGAACTAAAAGGAGTATTAAAGGTGCTTCGCTAACTCCGTAACTATCTTTATAGAGTACGCTTTATACTAGAAATAGATGCTTAACCCTTAGTGTCCTAGCTTAGTGGTTCTGCCACGGACCTGCCTAGCGCACTTATTACTCGGTGGATTACCTGGATCCGATTCTTCGACTTTAAGGTTAAGTATATTAAGGGAACTAAGAATACTACGGCTAACGGACTTTTAAGGATACCTGCTACTCTATCTAATCAGGCTAATAACGCTACGGAGGGAGATATTAACGACTTTATTAACGGCCGAATCTTCTTTATGGACACGGATAAGAGGTATAATAACCCTACCCTGGCCGAGGACGTTTTAGACCCGGATATTACCTAAAGCCAGTTTTCTCGATAAGTGGCCTTATATTTAATAAGCCTACGGATACCCTCTAGAATAGACCCTTATAACGCCCGCTGTGTTAGAGATTAATCGACCCGTGTTTTTATAAAGGATAGTCTATTATAGATAAGAGTTACTAAGAAAGATTCGAGTCCTAAGAGGTGGATTAACGATAAGGAGACTCAGGTTACCCTAATTAGGAAAGCCTATAATAAGTTAGGCCACTTTATAAAGGACTGGACGTACTAGAAGCTTACCCCCTTATATACCTAGGACGGGATCTATAAGCAGACTAAGGACGTTATTAAAGTATACGCCGAGTATTAAAGCCGCTAAGGCAAAGCACGCGAGGATCCCCTAATCGCCACTTAACTACCTTAACAGGCCCTCCCCTTTATATAGGTAAGTCTTAATATCTAGTATCTTAGTGGCTACTACTTAGTAGAGGCTCGATATATATTCACGGGATAAGTTAAAGCCCGTCTATTATGGAAGAATATATCGCGAGCCGTCGCGATATTCTTATAGGAAGACGTTATTTACCGGCACGGGCTATACTAGTATATTATCGTGGATAGAGGTCCTAAGAATAAGGGTAATATAATCGAGCTAAATCGGGCGTACCTAATAAAGCGGAAGGTTATCTTTACTTACTACCCCCGCGCTAATAGTCTAAATAAGGTAGGATATAAGCCTATCGCCTATACGCTAGCTATCTAGTAGAAGATTTACCGCGGTACGTTATATAAGATCCTGCCTATAGTCCTTTTCGCGGACCGCACGATTATCCGAGTATCCACCGGAAGAACCCCCTTTTACCTCCACTATAGCTATAAGGCTATCACGCTTATCGAGACGACCTGCCTTACTTAGAGAGTGCTTAACTAGGGCCGCGTTAAGACCCCCGAAGAAAAGATATTACTATGCCTAAGGGCCTTCGCCTAGTTAGAAGCCGACCGGAGGACTGCTACCGATATAGTTAATAAATAACGGTAGTAGAAGACGGACTCTATTAACCGATTAAGAGTTAGGACCCTACGTAAGCAAAGACTCTGAGTCGGCGACCTTATCCTTATATACGACACTAAGCTAGTTATCGATATAAGCCGCGATAAGAAGCTAGACTACCGCTAAAACAGCTTATTTCGTATTATATCGTTTAATTAGGATAATAAGACCTTTAGGTTATCGACTTTATTAGGGGAAGAGCTCTAAGGCGTTACTTTTACCGCTAACCGCCTTAAGAAATTTATCCAGGACGAAGACAGATACTAAGAACCGGAGGACTAGATAATACTAGAAAGGGACTGCGCTAAAGAGCTAATAATTATATACCCTGCCCGTGGCGTCCTTATTAATAAAGAGCTAGTTAAAGCACCCCTCCTCCTAGGTGAATCTACTAATAAAGATACTAGGGCCGAGGATAATAAGCGTTAAGATAACGTAGGTTCCCCTAATTAAACTATTAACGCACTCCTACGACGGTTAGCGAGACTTTAGGATATACTAGGCGAGTATTATAAGAGGTTAGAAGCGGAGCTCCGGAAAGCGATATAGTCGGGAAGAGTCGAAGTCTATATCCCTAAAGATCCTGACTTTAACCTAAATAAGTATAAGGACTATACTAGAACCTTATACTTTATTCCCTACTAGTACTTCCTACCTAGTTAACCTGATCGTGGTAATACTATACTTAATAAGAGTCTTATATATAGTATTAGGGCCGAGGATATATAAGGCACCGCTATCCGCTTATTATTAAAAACTAACCACCACCCCCTAAAATAAAAACACCACTTTTAGGACTCCTTAACTCGCTCTTTTTCCTATTTCTTTCCTGTTTACCCTTTATTACCCTAATTACCCTATTCCACGCCCTTCTACTTATTATTTTATTTATTAGTTTCTTTTATTTATATTTTACTATTATTATTTTCTATTTACACGCACTAACTAAGTGGATACCGTAAAGATATATCCACTAAATATACTTATTATTTATCTACCTTTCCTTTACCCGTTTACGCCTCGTACCGAAATAAAATATCCTAATTATACTAAGGTTACCCTGATTATAGTAATTACTACCCGAATCACCTATCTATATCTTACTCCGGCTTACTCTTATAGTCGCTATTACTAGGGCCGTATACGTCTAACTTATACCGCTAAACCTAAGCCTTAAAGATAAAGGGGATATAATACCACTTTACTGTCTTTTCTTAATCCCTTTTTATCGGGTTATTTTAAATAGTATAATAGAACTTCTCGAGGTCGTCCTTGTATTTATACGCTAATATAGGGACCTATGCTATTATATAATCCCACGGTTTAAGACCCCTTCCTTTATAAACGTCGCGTATCTGCCGGGCACTTTTACGGTATAGAGTAATAGTGCTTACTATAAAGACGCCGTATCGAGGCGATAGCCGTGGACGTATCTTATCGTTATATACGGACTATAGCAGTACTAGTAAGTCTTTAGTATATAGATTAGAGTAATTAATCCCTGTATAGTCACTATCCGGCTATAAGACCTCCTGATTAGACTAATAGAACTGTTTCCGAAGTCCCTTATCGCGATACGTGTAAGCGGTCTTATAAAAATAGCAGTTAGCGTAGTCCGGAAATCGATTATTATATTAAAGCGATACGTACTCGAAGAAAGGATAAGTGATCTTATTATTAACCCGATTATTTATAGCCGACCACTATTCCTTATAGCACTAATATAGCACCTTATTAATAACCCCGAACCCTTAGATAATTAGGGCTCTGACCGTGTAAGCCCGGGTTACTATCTTTATAATATACTCCCTTTATAGACTAGCGAGGTCCTTAGCTATAAATACACGGCGATAAAACAGAGACGAACTATTACTAGACCTTACCTTCTTAAATAGCTCCTATTCTATATCTTTATTAGTAAGATTTAGTAGGCTATCCTATACCCGGCCTGCGATAATAGCCTTAGAATCACCTTAAATAACTTAGCCTATAAAATCTAGTTTAATATACGAAGCGCTACCCTTACTAGCCACTTTATACTAAATAAAGTATAAGTTTGCCTATATCTATAATATTAGCTTACCCTAATTAGGGTAACACGATAAAAAGCATAAAGAGAACTTACCACTATATCTTAGACTATCGTAAAAATATTATACTTATTAACCGTACCTACGATAAGTCGTGTCTTAGACTAGAAGCACGGTATAGGACGAACTAACTCTTAACGAGCCACGGCTTTCTTACGCTTATAAGAGCTAAGGTTATTAAGCCCCGTGATTAGAGCTTTAGCGGATATATCGATAATCTTATTACTATTTATTAAAGAAAAGCTTATAGGAAAACACGATATCGAATCGTAAGATAATATAAAGACATAGAGCCTATAAGATACGCCCCTGGCTAGCAGCCCTCCGCCTTATATCCCTTAAAGACAAATAACGTGGCTTAGCGATTTATAGTTTTAGTGACTTAAGGAGGCGTAGTTAAATAAATAGTCTATTTTAAGTTACCGAAAGATTAGGCTTTAATCGTGATTCACGATTACCTTCCTTACGTCGCTTTATTATATAGTCGCGATTATAGGTATAATAGAAAAGGTAGTATCTAATCTTTTCGTCTAATTAGATCAGTTATATAGTAAGCCGACTTCCGTATTTAGATCCTACGCTTAATTTACTAAGTTACCTTTATCCGAAAACCATAAATAGTATTAGGATTACCCTTTCTTTAATAATCACGACCCTATTTAACTAGTAGCCGTAATAGAAACTCCGGTTAAAGCCAGTCTTATAAGGGAGGTATTACCTAGAAATATTAGATATTAATAAAGGATATATATCCCCTATTACTAGCTCTAGTTAACCCGTTTTCCCTCTTTTCCTCTCTTTTCCTATATCGTTAAATTCGTTTTTCTAACTTACCCCCGCTAGCTATTTCTTTATTACTTATTGCCCCGCTACCCTTATATATTTTTCCTATATCCCCCGCCTATATATTACCGTGATTAGGCTAATAGAGATATTAAGAATATCTGTATCCCTTACTAACTACTACGAGCCGGCTCCCGCTAGTCCTATCCTTACCGCTAATATTATTCCCGCTACCCGCGTTACTATCGATAAGACTATACGCCCCCGCCGTATTAATAATCCTAATAATAGCCGATAGGTATTCCCTATATAAGGACTACCGTATCGTCTATTTAACGTCCCCGATAACGCCGCCCCCTTTATAGGTTTCCCCTAATAGCCTAAAGATAATATACGCGTAGTCTAACGTCTTTTTAAGAACGCCATGGATAGTAAACTTAACGCTACCACGGTTAATATAATACTGCCTTATATTCCTATAGTGAGTATATTTAGCGAGAGACTAGGAGATATTTACCCGGCCGTGTAGTCTTCTTTTAGGACTTACTATAACCTAATAAATAAGAGATAGCTTAAAAGAGGTAGTCTAGAAGATATAATACGTGCTATATTTAAGCGTAGATAAAGGGATACCCGTCCTATAGCCTGGATTAGTATTACGCCTTACTAGGAGCTAAATAGCCGTATAGCAGTCTACTCCCCTTAACTACTCGGGGAAATTAACCGTATTAAGAGGAGCCGTTTTATCCCTATTATTTATTACTTTAAGAATCACTTTATTAGTCTAATTATAGATTAAGAGATATAGTGTATATATAGGTATAATAGTATTTAGAATATTAGTGATACTAAGGACCGCCTTTTACGGTTATTTAAGTACGCTATAGGTTAGCTGCGTAGTATTAGTGTACCTAATAAGGCCGTCTCTAGCCTTACTCGCCGTTTCTATATTATTCCTGGTCCTTATTAGACTAATAATTACTTATACGGCCTTTTTATTATTAAGTGGATATAAGCTATTATCTAGGAGGGATACCTGTTCCCTTAGAGCTTAAGGATTTATTGGTTTATATAGGGGCGCTGCTACGGAAATAATAGTATAGCTTATACTCGATATATTAAGGAAGAATAGTTATTTTATATTAGTGTAATCCTTGGTTTTAGTTATTAGAAGATATTAGCTATCCCGGTGGTTCCTTAATCCCCTTTACTACCTCCTCCTAAGAGTATAGGTTTTACTCCTATTAATAAGCCTATTATTAAGTCTAAGCCTACTGCCTCTGGTTCCTCTGATTAGGTTAAAAAGAAGACTTAGGCGCTAATTAGGAGCACTCCTAAAAAAGATACTGGTATCCCGGTATATCCTAAAACGCCTAAGAATATCTCTAAGAAGCTATCGGTACCGGTCACGCCTAAGAAGGTCGCTAAGGTCACGAAGAGTCCTAAGAAGACTCCTAAGTCCTTTAAGCCTTCTAAGTTCGCTGGTATTAACCTAAATAGCTACGAGATTGTTTAGATATCGCTAAAAAAGGTCTTAGTGCAGCCTAAGAAGATTAATATCTAAGGTAAATAGGTTAAGGATATAGAGGAGCAGGATAAGGGCGTCGAGATATCTTATAGTTATCTATTTTATAGACTATATAATCCTCGCCCTATAGACTCTTATATTAGTCCGATTAGACCTAGCTTATTCTCTTAAGATAATTAGGTTTATTTATATAATACTATCTACCAGGCGATACTTTATAATACCGCCGTTAATAGCTCCTTATATATACCGCCTTTATACGCGATTCCCTAGGAAGGATAGTTACGGTATAACGCTAGGATTACGTGGGACGAAGATATAGTTACGGCTACTATAAAGCGAGTATATACCGAGAAAAAGGATTATATAGTTAGTAGACGGACTCTCCGTAAGCGTAAATAAGTTTTAGGATAGGTTTACTAGATTATACTTAGCTTAATTAGGGTAACCTGATTATATTTAGAGTTATTATAGCTATAAGGACGTAAGTAAGATAACTTAGGCCGATTATAAAGGGGTGGATCGGAGACCTAGTGCTATGTTATTAGGACGTTACGTGACGTTATAAGACGCGCGCTTTTTTATTTATCTTATATATTATATATACATAGCAACGCTACCTAGATATAAAGGATGCTTATTATTCTATATAATCATTATCCTTTTAACCCTAAGTTTTGCTATATTTATTATATTCACTTCGTTTAAGCTACGTTGCCCTAATCAGAGCAGCGCGCACCTCTAGGAACCTTTTCTGAAGGTCTCCTTATTACATGTGTTGTTTTGGTTATATGCACTTCGTGGTCTTAAGCACTCCTGTTATCGAAGACTTGTCCGAGATTATACTGCCTAAGCCGTTCTGCATAGTACCGGCTTCGCCTTTCTATAATAACTTAATATACCGCCGACTCGAAGCTATGGAACTATAGCCTTCCCGGCCTTAAACCTAGGCGATAATAATAACAGACTATAATAGGCCGGGAGGGCTAACCGGAGCGGTAACCGGACCGGAGCCTAGCAGGGCCGTAGTGCCTACCCTAAAGGTAAGTTAACTAACTGTATAAGCTCTAAGCGCTGGTAATTACTCTTTTATAAGGATAAGTACCCCGCGTATTACCGGCGTGGCTATAATCTATAGGGCTACTAGATACTATTCCCGGAGTTAGCGCCGGAGGGTTTTTAAGCTAACGACCCTATTACGAGGCTCGTGGAGAAGTCCCTTAGGATAGACCGGGATCTATAGAGCGCTATAGAGAAGATTAGGTCCCGGAATAAAAAGAAGAGGACCGCCGCCGCTACCACTAAACATAAAGTTATAGATAATAATAACGAAGCCGGTGGCGGCGGTGGTAACGGCGATAATAATAACGAAGCCCTTGAGGAGGCGTAACTACGTACAGCTATAAAAGCCGCCGGTAATAATAACAAAGTCTTCTTTAAAAGGACCGCGAAGCTAGAAAAGCTTATAGGAGCTACGTAAGGTAAGGCGTTAAACACCGTCCGTTATAAGCCACGCCGGCTAGAAGCTCCGGCGGCCGCCCTCTCGGCAGCTATATATCTATTACGTTAATCCGCTATATTAGACTTATATACTATATCCTATATTTTCTATAATAAAAGCAGATTTACGGATTATAGACCGGCCCGCCCTAGTAATATTATAATCGCCAGTACTATAGCGGTGCCGATCTAAGGATATAAAGACGTTATTATTATAATGGAAGGAACGGCCGGCCTGATAAAGTTCCGGTTAAAAGATATAGCCTACTACGAAGATTTTATCTATAACCTAGTCTCTAATAAGAATATACGGCAGAACGGTTACTAATAGGATTAAGAGCTACTGAACGATTATATACGCCGCCGTAACCGATTAATCCTTTATAAGCTAAGTGTCTATTACGATTAAACCGTTATAAAGCCATTTCTAGTCACTAACGCCCCTGTTACTACTACTCTTCTAGCCCCGAGTATACTGATCTAAAAACCGATTAAGAGAGTAGCTAGCTAAGCCGACGGTAATTTATAGTATTTACGGTTAGGGCACGCTAGCCCTGATATAATAAAATAACTAAAAGAGTAGTTATAGGGCGTTAAACTAAAGGGGCCAGGAACGGTAGAGTATAACGCCTACGCTTAATTAAAGATAGGTCGTTAGATAAGCCAGAGGACCCGTATAGCTCTAAGCTACGCCGGTAAGAGGTGGGCGATTAACTTTACGGATTTCCTACTAACCGCTAATAGATACGTGCGGATTATATTCTTCACGGATCGATATAGCGGGTTCGTGGCCTGCTACGTTATAACGTTAAAGAGGGCCTCCGATATCTATATAGTTATAAACTAATATATCCGATAAGTTTAGAGTTAATTTAACCGGCAGGTACGGGTCTTTAAGGATAATAACGAACTAATATAATCGATCGAAATATAGGGTATAGTTAAAGGTTTTAGTATCTAATTAGAGTCCTCTTTAGCAGAGACCTCCGTATAAAACGGTGGTGCTAACAGATCTAGGGCTGTTATCGTGGAGAAGGCACGAGCTATACGAATATACTCCCGATTACCTGATTTCCTATAGGTTAAAGTCGTTCCTACTACCGCTTACGTATAAAACAGAACGCCTAAATAACGCCTTAGCTAGAAGACCCTGTTCGAAGTTATCTATTAACGTAAGCCGTAGCTAGGGTACCTTCGGGCCTTTAGTTATAAAGCTTTTCTAATAACCAGAGCAGCTCTAACGAGGTCGGGAAAGCTTTAAAACCGGCTAGCGCCGCGGGCCTATATCGGATACCTTATAGGCTACGATTTAACTAATATTTACCGTATCTAGGTTCCTAGTCTTTAAAGGAACAGGATTATCCGTACACGTAACGTTATCTTTAACGAATAAGAGTATTTTAACAGTAGACTCGAAGCCCTAAAGGATAATCTGCGTTAATTAACGGAAAGGCAGCTAGCGGATATTATTAATTAGATCCGCCTACTAGAATTATATATAATTAAATAAGGCGAACCGTAAGTTAAGGTAGCTAATAAGGCAGCCGATACGTTTATAACAGCACACTTCGAGCCTATTCTCTAGTCGGGCAGCGAGGTTAACGAACCTCTCCTAAGGGCTACGCCTGGCGGCCTCGAGGCTCGGGGGGTGGAGCCGTTTATAGCGCCTAAGAGGCCGGAACGGTGGGAGAAGCTTATAGAGCCTACGAGGCCGGAGCTAGAAAAAGACTCTTTTTCTATAGCCGCGATTAATTACTAATGCCTAGATAATAGTCACCTTCTAACTCCACCAGAAACCCCTCCTTAGGCAGGGCTTATAGCGGCTACTTTCACGGGCTATATGCCTATAGAGTAGGGGGGAGCTAAATTTCGAAGCTATAATAGTAACCGAGTCTGGATCTCTGCTTTTAACGTAGGAAGATATACCCTATTAGTCCGTAATTTAAATAGTAAGCCGTTAACGAAGTTAAAAATCAAAAAGGCACTTAAAAGACCCCGTAAGATATACCGTAAGTAACTGCCGGCCCCTCCGAGAAATTAACGAGACCTTAAAAACCACCTATACAAAATCCTGTTCCGATAAGCCTAAAGGGATCAGTTAAAGAGTTATAAAGAGATAGGCTCGTGGATCACGGTGCCGAAACATAGGGCGAAGGGGCATTAAGTGCTTAGCTATATATAGATAATAACCTATAAGTCTAATAAGCACGGCTTTCTATAAAAGTATAAGGCTAGATTAGTGGTCCGCGGAGATTAATAGTATTAGGACTCGTTAAAAGATATATATATAGCCATGCTCGCTGGTCGCTCCTTTAGATCGTTAATAGCGATCGCTGCTCGTTTTAACCTATCCTTAATATAGTATAACGTCGTTAACGCTTTTATATACGCCCCTCTGCCCCATAATATATATATACGGTTCCCGCCTAGGACCGCGGTGCCGTGTTAATTACTGCTACTAAAGAAGGCGTTATACGGGCTACGGGAGTCTCTATTACTATAGCAAAAGCATATTATAGAAGTGCTAAAAAGAGACGGGTTTAAGATAGTGCCGTAAGAGCCCTGCTGTTTTATACGCCGTGGGTTAATCCTGTTCTTCTATATAGACGATATCGTGATTAGCTTTAAGGAAGACTTTAGGAAAGAGATGGAACAGGCTGTTATAAGCTTATAAGAGCACTACGCCCTATAAGGCGGGCAGCCACTATAATGGGTCCTTAGGATTAAGGTTATTCGGGACCGTCCCTCGAGTAGGATATAGTTATTATAACGCGATTATATCGTAAAGGTAGGATATCTATTATTAACGGTATCTAACCATAAACCCATAAGTCCTATAAAGCCGGTAGAGCTATTACCGTATACTAGGAAGTCCACCACCGTTAAGAGCTATTAACAAAAGATAGGATTAGTTCTATACGCTATAGTGATTATACGCCCCGATATCGCCTTTATAGTATCACGACTCTATAGATTTAATATAAATCCGAGCCGTTAGTATTATAAAATAGCCGACTATTTGATCCGATATCTGCTGGCTATATAAACCTATGCCCTGGAACTAGGTAGTAGCGACTCTATTAAGGTATTCACCGACGCGTCTTTTATAGATAACTTAATTAATCGTAAAAGCAGTCAGGCATTTATAATATACCTGTTTAGAGGCATAATAGCCTAGCAAGCTAATAAGTAAGTATCGGTGATAACATTAATAATAGAAGCAGAGCTGCTCTTACTGGTATAAGGTGCGAAGGAAGGGATATTCACGAAGAGGCTATTAGAGGCGATAGGTGTGATATTCGACGATCCACGATTAAAGATACGATACGATAATAACTAAACGATACGCCTATTAACGGCGGAGATCGCTTAATTAAATACGCGATTACGGTACGTGGATATATATAACTATTAGTTACGAGAGGCGTAGTAGTATAGAAGGATCGAAGTTAGCTATGTTATAAGCGCCGATATAATAGCCGATAGATTAACTAAGGCCCTGTTTAGGGAAAAGTTTATAAGCTTTAGAAAACAGGTAGGAGTAATAGATATACAGGGACGCCCTTATATAAATAAGCTAGAGAAGATCTTACCGGAATATCTGAGAGAGCTAGAAGAGAGATTCGATAGGAGCTACGTGGACGTTATGGAAGGGGATATATCGATGGAAGACGCATGTGAATAACGTTAACTAAGTAACTGTTATATAGTTGTTTAGTTGGGGGGGGTGTGCCGCATAGGCTAGCCTAAAGCAGGTTCGGAGCGGGTTATTCCGGGCCCGAAAGTGGGAGTGGATCTGCCGCAGGAATAAGGGCAGGAATTTAGCACTACGATCAGAGATTTCAACAGAGTCAATTACATCAACAGATCGACCGCTTATTTTACGCAATTGAGTTATACGCTGTTTGCAACAACTACTGCTGCTGCTGCTATTGCTGCTGCTGTTGTTGTTATTGTTGTTGTTGTTATTGTTAGAATTAACGGATCAATTCGTCACTTCGATTGAAGCCAGCCGTAGCAGTAATTGCTCCTCTTCCACCGCGCCCACGGTCACGCCCACGCCCACCTTCGCCTTGTTGCTATTATTATTGCGCTATCGGGGCGCTGTTGATTGAAGTTAATTGACGTTGATTGACGTTGATTAACGATAGCTTAAGGGGTGGAAGTGGTGATCGTAATTAATATAGTAGATTAGGTTATAAGTCGTTTAAAAAATAATAAAATTTAATTAGCTAGAAAAGCGGGCCTTACCGGAACTATAGTCGGAATATCCAAGTGGTATAGTCGGAATATCCAAGTAGTATAGTCGGAATATCCAGTCTCTATAATTATTAGTTACGAGAGGCGTAGCAGTATAGAGGGATTAAAGTCAGCTATATTATAAGCGCCGATATAATCGCTAATGGATTAACAAAGGCCCTGTCTAGGGAAAAGTTTCTAAGCTTTAGGGAATAGGTGGGAGTAATGGATATACAGGGACGTCTCTATATAAATAAGCTAGAGGAGATCTTACCGGACTACTTAGAAGAGCTAAAAGAGAAGTTCGATAAAAGCTACGTGGACGTTATAGAAGGGGATATATCGATAAAAGAAGCCTATGAATAACTTTAACTAAATAACTATCGTATAGTTATTTAGTTAGGGAGGTGTGTTATATAGGCTAGCCTAAAGCAGGTCCTGAACGGGTTATTCCGGGCCTAAAAGTAGGAATAGATCTGCCGCAGAAATAAAGGCAGGAATTTAGTACTACGATCAGAGATTTCCATAGAGTCAATTAAAAACACATCGATCGCTTAATTAATGTAATTAAGTTATACGCTGTTTACAACACTATATCCGCTTAAATAC
Organism: Sodiomyces alcalophilus JCM 7366; assembly: GCF_042370955.1. Lineage (NCBI taxonomy): Eukaryota > Fungi > Ascomycota > Sordariomycetes > Glomerellales > Plectosphaerellaceae > Sodiomyces > Sodiomyces alcalophilus. Next base: position 2,308,934 of record NW_027263540.1, on the reverse strand, counting down.
TCGTAGCGACGATACCGACGATGCCGGGACGATACGTTCTATTAATCGTCGCGACGATACCGACGATACGTTTAATTAATCGTCGCGACAATACCGACAATACGTTCAATCAATCGTAGCCACGGTACCGACGATACACTCAATTAATCGTAGGAACGATACTAACGATACACTCACTTCAATCGTAGCCCTGATACCTACCCACGATACACTTAATTAATCGTAGAAACGATACCAACGATACGCTTAATTACGTATACATATCCATATATATCTAGGTATAAACGGAAGTAGTGGCGGCTAGTGTTAGGCGTTATTAGTATTACCCTAGTCGGAATAAACGAATAGCCTGGTCGGAGTAACCTCACCTATAAGTAGACATATTAAGAGCAGGGGTTTAGATATACTAAACCAGGGGGACTTAGTATCCTGCTAATCCACCTTATAGCTCCTTAACAAGCAAGCAACTAACTGCGTTAACCACTATAAACCTAGGAACTGCCTCGTACGCAGTGTACGTTATATACTTCGTATAGCTATTTTAAGCGTAGGGCTAGTATAGGGGCGTTATACGTTATACGTTACGTATTATATATTATAGTTATTATTATCTTATCTAGACCTATACGTTATTAATTAGATTCTATAAGGCCCGGGTGTGTTAGTATAAGTATGTTTCGAGAGGATTCATTACTTACCTAATACGGCAAGTAATATAAGTACCTTTAATATAATTTAATAGGGGTTATATGGTACCACGCTAGCAGGAGGGGTCGAAATAAGTACCACTATTTGTAAGCGGCCTGTCTACTACTTGTAAGCGTCTTAAACCTAATTAGGAAGGTTACGCGAGCCCGCGCAGTAGTATATATACGCCACGATATTAGCTATTGATATCCCGTACCGGTATATACCACGATAGAATTTTTATAGTGTTAAGTTTGAAGTGAGTCTAGTTAAGACTTAAGGTTCCTAAATTAAGTTAAATTTACTAGTAAAATAGTATATTTCTGAATCGACTATCTTATTAAAACCTATCCTAAACTTAATCGCTATTTATTATAAAATAACTATTTAACTAAGGCTACTGATTACGCTGCGTTGCGTAGGCCTATAGCGTAACCCAAAACTCACTTCTACCACCTATTAATTTAATGGCGGTATATCTATATATACCTAGAATACCTCCTGTTAAGTAGACTAATATACCTGCTAAGACTCTGGCTACTATATTTAGCTAGGCGGCTGCCTATAAGGTATATAGCAATACCTACTAGTGAGTGCTAAAACTATCTTAGCCGTAAGCTTAGTAAATAACAAGCGCGTAGTCTCTGTAGCTATAGTAGCAGCGGCCTATACAGGATTAGTTCTCCTACGCCGCGGCCTTATTTAATCCCTTGTATACTATAATAATAGCGGCCTACTTCGCGCCCTAGGGCCTTAAGCCCTAGCCGCCTAAGTCCTAGGCAGTTAAGTGCTAGGAGGGCGTGGCCGTTATTACGGCTTATTATAAGTAGTAGGCAGCTCCCTTAATCGATTCCGAGCTAATCGGACAGGAAAAGGATCTAGGATTTAGGTTCTTTCGCGTATCTATTATACTTCGGGCTAAAAGAGGTAGTAAAAGGTTAGAAATAAGATAGCGCAAGAGGTATAGATAAATATACTAGGCTCTAATTAACCTATTAGTAAAGATTAACTTGAGTATATTCTGGCACGGTTATAGCCTCTAGATAAAGTAATATCGTGTAACGGCATAGTAGCCCGAAATACGCCTAAAACGTCCCTATATAGTTAGGAAGAGGCTAGCGAGAGTTAAACGCCTAGTCTATAATTAGATACTGCTCCTATATAAGCTCTAGTACCCTAAATATAACTCCGAAAATAAGATTAGAAACGACGGGTCGATTCATATAGATTACTACGTATTTCTTACCCGTTTCCGCTAAACTAATCTTTAGTCGCTTAGTCTTCTTCCTTACTATTAGATACACCTCGGAAGAGAGCTTATTAAGGTTGACTAGGCGGTCACGAAGATAGGTCTTTAGCTCTGCGTGGGCGGACTCTATACGACTCGTAGCCCTAATACCGTAGTTATAGAAGTGCTTAACCACGTAGTTATAGAACTAATCACGATACGGTAAATAGGTCTATTCGAGATAAACTATGTTAGGCATTTATGCCTAAATGCCCGATATCCTGTTGGGTATATTCGTAGAGCCACGTTACACACTGCTCCGAATACGGCGGTACTTCTATTAGATGTATCATAGTGTTTTTCCCCCTCTTTTGCCTATATATAGGATATCGTAGACTAATACTCTTTTATAGTCTATAATAAACATAAGTCACACTTCGTACGATATTAGTGTCCTGATAGTTATAAGCCCGGCGTTCTAGTGATACGCCTCTATTCCGGTCGATCTAATAGTTCTAGGCTCTATACCTCTCTCTTTTAAAGCCCTCTTTTTGCCTTTATTCTATTACGGATAGAGTCGTCCACCAGCCTATCCGCCTACCTATTATCACTAACCCCTTTAACCGCCTCTATCTATTCCTCCTTCTCCTTCTCCTTTTCCTTCTCCTCTATCTAATTAACTGCCCTTCCACGCCGTCACAATAACCTTAGTTATACTACCCGCCTCTAAGGACTGGCACTAGTGGTATCTGCGTGTAATAGAAGTCGCCCTCTTTAACAAGGTTACGAAGCTTATAGATCCGGATCTTCACGATACTAAACGTCTAAAACGCCTCTAAAAGCTTAACCCTCCTGCTAAAAATAAAAACAATAGTAATTAGGACTAACGATATAAGCTATGGCTCTACGTCTATAACGAATATAAGCAGGAAAAGGCCGCTATAAAGGCCGTGCTAGATTATATTACTACCACTATAGACCGGAGCCTTATAGAGTCCTTCGCCGGTAAAGACGACCCCAAAAAGATCCTATAAATCATAAATGCACGGCTTAAACCTAGTAATACGGCCTAGAGGTCACTAATTAAGCGACGTTAGGACGATTATATATAATCTATTAGGAAGATACCTTACCAACGCTAGCTTAACGACTTCCGTAAGTTATATAAAGAGATAAAGACGTATTAGGTTCGCGTAATCGATTCGAAGATAGATTAGCTTAACGGATTTTTTAACGCGATCGGATCGATTTCCCCGGAGTAGTCGGAAGCCCGGTTTTCTATAATACTAACGGAAGAAGATAAGGACGATTTACCGGATATCGAGAGCGTTATTAACGAATATACTACCTAGTTACGTTATAGACACCCTCGACGTTTCGATCGGAAGCCGGGATTATTATCGTTCTATATAGCCACGTTCCTAGGAAAGGATAAAGAAGGTTAGTAACCGGATCGCTAAAACGATCGTTAATAGGGTTAGGGTACTAAGAGGGAATTTATCTGCGATTACTGTATAGCCCGGAAGACCCGAAGGTACTATAAGCTAATTTAGACCGCCTAAACATTAACCCGGCCCGAAGAGGGAAGACCTTTTAGTTATCTCAGGAGACGGAAGAACGCTATAACCGGATTATCGCTAGTTAGGATAACGATTATCGAAAGAGGTTCTAGAGAAACCTTAAAAAGGACGTCGAAAGTAAGGGAAATACGGGTTAATAGAAGTCACCCTCGAAAGACCCTTCCAAGGATTTATCCAATTTCGTGGCCACCGGGGGCACCGGTTCTTCGGACTCGGATTCGGATAAGGGAACCGGATAGTATAGTATATACAGCTTTTTATTAATAATAGCCGGAACCTTTATAAACGAGCTATTAGTTAATTCTAGCACTATAAGACATATCACTAATAAGCGTTACCTTCTAGAAGACTACCGGCCTATAGAAAAGCATATAACGTTCGATACCGGTAAAGAAGAGTCGGATCCGGTTACCGGATTCGGAACTATAAGGCTATAAGTTAAAGATCGGGATAGTTAGCCGTATACGCTGATTTTAAAGGATATAGCGTATATTAAGGGATATCCTATAACGCTTATATCAGCCCTCCGCCTACTTCTAATAGGATTGCTTATTACTAGTAGATAGGCATTAGAAATTAAGGAAAAAGGTAGGACCGTTACCCTGCCTTTAAAGAACATAGGAGGTTAGTTTGCCCTCTAACCAACGGCTTAATAACAGAGCTTTTTTAATAGCTCGAGAGCCCCGATTATAAGCGTCGCCGATGCTCGTTTATAGCATAAGCGGCTAGGCCACGTAAGCGCCGAAGCCCTTAAATATATCACGACCGCCTATATAGGCGGCACCGTCTCTAGAGGGGAGGATTTTCCCCTTATAATAGAGTGCGAGAGCTACTCCGGTAGTATGGCCCGAAGGCTAGTATCACGATAAACGCCTAACTACCGACCCACACACTCTTAGCAGCATATAGATATCGACCTTTTCTCTAACGATAAGTCCTTTAACGAGCTTATAAAGCTAATACTATACTACTACCCCTACACCCACTTTATCATAGGGGACTTCCTAAAGGACCTTAAGTCAGCCTTTCTATCAGTAACGTCCTTCGAGCTACGAATGGCATGGCAGTATTACTGCCCTATTATAGTGATACGCCTAGACAATAAACGAGCCCTTTAGAGTAACCTTAATAACTGGGTATATACTAAAGGGATCCTAATTAAGAGGTTATTACCTAATACGGCCATATAGAACGCTGGAGCCGAACGCCACGGGGCTATTATATACGCTATAGCCCGGGCCCTCGCTATCGGCTTCGGATTCTAGTAGGATATATGGCCGGAGATCGTCGCCGCCGCGATATACCTATATAACCTGATTCCACGCCGTGACCTCGGGTAAAAGTCGCCGAAGGGTTATATGGATAAATAAGTTAATAAGACCGGTATCGAATATATTACTAGCACCTTATTAATCGGTTACCTAAAGAGGTACAGTTACCGTGCGTATCTATTAAGTGCTAACTATTAACGTGGGCGCTGGAAGAATAAGAAGCTCGCGGAGAGGGCTTATATCGGTTATTTAATCGGATACAAGAGTACTAATATTTATCGGATTTAGGTACTAAAACTCGGAAGGGTCCTGCGTATACGAGATATTAGCTTTAGCGAGAAGATCCTGTATAAGGATTATAACGTAGACCCACCTATAGTAATAGAGCTTCTTAAAGACCTTAATGTGCCTAACGATGCCGAAAAGGACGCCCTGAAAACAGATAGCGTGATGCCAGTATAGGATTAATTTATGGTGTTATAGCAGAATACGATAATAGAGTCATTCTAGGATATTAGAAGGCCGGAATAGCTTAAAGTAATTAAGAGAGCTGGAGTAGCTATTAAAGTAGTTGAATAGGTTGAATAAGAAGAGGTTAAAGCAGTGGCTGTTAAAGTAATAGAAAAGTCGACTCCCTCGCTTAATTCAGGGGGGGTGGATAAGTTATAATAGCGATTATAGCCGCCCAAAACGGTAGCTAGAATGGCTACCCGGGTTGCTCCTTCTACTATAGCAGCCACTGCCGCTTGAGCTAAGGGCTCGGCTATAACGCTGGCTATAATTACTGCTATAATTGCCTCTAAAAGCTCTCCTAAAATAACACCCTCTTCTTCTTCCCCTCTTATAATAACGCCTCTAGCTTTATGTTAATCAACTCCTGTAGCAGCCATTCTACTTACTGCTGTAATAGCTGCCTACTAGCCGGCTCCTCCAGCTAAGCCTCTAGCTTATATAATGGTAGTAGTAACCGCCGCTGCCTTTAATAACGATAACTCCGATAACGATGACTCGGATAAATATTCCTTTGATTCCGACGACTCTAACGATACTATTACGCCCGCCGCCGGTACCACTATGGCTATAGGTTTATTATCCCCTAATTAGTTAGTTCTAGTGAATAAAATAACGGCTGCTGCTACGGCTGCCGTAACGGTAGCCCCGGGCCCTTCTACTATAACCACTCCTATAGTACCTGGTTAATAGCTGCGTTTACCGGCTACCTCTTTAACGCCGAATACCCGTCTATCCACGTCCACGGGGGGTGCCCTATCTCTAGCTGCCGCGCTGGCAGCCTCCTCTTGGCCGTAATATAACCGCCGGCTACCGTAACGATACGCCGACTCTGCTTTCCTTTATCTTAACCGCTTCGATATGCCGAAGAAGCTACTGCTGCGCCGCGATATGCCTGAAAAGCCCACTAATTAGAGGAAGAAATCGCCGACATCCAGAGACGCGGTTCCGACCTCATCCCGGCCATTAATTACGCCGACATCCACGACCCCGTGCGCGTCGACGCCTTTGCCCACCGCCTCCGACGATATAGCGTCGCCGTTATCTGGGGCGTCGTGCCCGCCAATAAGGCCACTACCTGAGTTAAGGAGACGAGTACCACTATTTATAGCCGCCCTGACTGGTATTTGCAGCCCTCTCTATCCTATTTCGGAAGGTTACCCGAGCCCGCGTAGTAGTCTGTATACGCCACGATCTTGGCTGTAGATATCGCGTACCGGTACGTATATATTAGGATAAGACTTTCTTACCTAATCTTATCTCTAATATCTATAACTATAAATTCACTACTCATAATAACCTTCTGTATATAAACCTCTAGGCGATACGAATATATCACGTTTACCTAGAGGTAGAAGAGAGTAGTAGAAAAGGGTAGTGGAAAAGAGTGGTGGAAAAGGGTGGAAAAGAGTAGTGGAAAAGAGAGCTGAAAAAACTTTCTCGTAAGGCCACGTAATCAGTCACGTAATCAGTAATATAATCAGTCACGTAATTAGTCATGTACCTGTCAGGTAATCAGTCATAATAATTAGTTACGTAATTAGTTATATAACTAATTATGTAACTCCTTATATACTATATTATATTATATTAATATATATATATTATTAGCGCTTAGTTATATAACTAGTCACGTAACCAATTACGTAACTAATTACGTGACTAATTACGTGACTGATTACGTGACTGATTACGTGGCCTTATAAGAAAATTTTTTCCGCCCTCTTTTCCACTAATCTTTTCCACCCTTTTCCACTACCCTTTTCTACCACCCTTTTCCACCACCCTTTTCTACTACTCTTCTACCCTCGTTTTAGCCCTCGGACAGGTAAAGGATATCGGGTATTCTAAGATACTTAAAGATAATAAAAATAATCGAAAAATAGCAGTGATTTTGCAGTATAGAGTATTCGAGATAAGTTATAGTGAATAGCGGCAGTCTTAACACCATGAAAATTTTGTCGTGATCGGGGGTATATACGTTGTACGTACCGGTACGCGATATCTGTAGCCAAGATAGTGGCGTATGCAGACTACTGCGCGGGCTCGCGTAACCTTCCGAAATAGGATAGAGAGGGCTGTAAATACCAGACAGGGCGGCTATAAATAGTGGTACTCGTTATACGTACCGGTACGCGATATCTATAGCCAAGATCGTAGCGTATACAGACTACTACGCGGGCTCGCGTAACCTTCCGAAATAGGATAGAGAGGGCTGTAAATACCAGACAGGGCGGCTGCAAATAATGGTACTCCAAGGAGACCCACGACTACCTCGATAAGAACCGCGAATTTAATAAACTTATCTATAGTCGATCCGTTAAACGGCGCCTGTACTAAAATACGTTAATTTTACTATCTTTTAGTATAGCCGCTATCCGTGATTTCGCCGGCGATTAAGGCGGCGATTTCTGGATTACGGGTAAGTTAAGAGGCGATAAGATGGTTATCCTAGTCTTTTTCGCGGGCGCTAGCGTTATATTCTGCGTTCTTATTATATTCTAAATTTATTTATATAGCTAATACTCGGTTAGTAAAAAAATCTTATATACTAGTCTAGATTAGGATAGTAAAGCGACAATATAACTAATCATACTATAAGAAAACAATTTATCGCCCTATAGCCCCACACTATAAATAAAGAATGTTCTCTATATAATAAGTAAACCACTAAAAAAAAGATCGTGAACTTACCCGCCAGGAAGAGACTGGTTCCCTTAGGAGGGCTAATTTATTTCTTTCTGATATAAAGGTTAACGTTCTTTAGGACATGCTATAAACAGATCTATTAATTAATAGCTAGGAAAATAACACTTAACGTATTTTTAAGGGCCTTATCGAAATCAGTGATCATAGAAATTAGAAACTCCATATCCTTAAGTACGAAGACCTCCCTGATCCGGCTATAGATCTATCTAAAAGCCTCCTAAGTCTCCTTTAATACTAGGGTAAAATTGTAGTTATAAGAGCTATAGTCCGCCGCTATGCCCGTGACCTTAAAAAGAGGCATATTAAATCGATTTACCTTAGTAAAGGTTAGTTAATCGTAAATAATCGCGGAGGTTTTACTTATAGAATAGGTATTATCTATACTTAAAAGCTCCGAATTCTTTCTCTATTAACGCAGTCTCGATAAGTCTAAAAGACTATATCGATACGGCCTATATTATAGTCAAAGTGTTTATATACGTGGTGGTCGCCTAACAATCTCGCCTTTAACCTCCTAAGGAAATACTGCGTCGATAATAAAGGGCCGTACTTCTCTACCGTAACTACTATTAATAGTTATAGATATTTTACAGGCTAAGTATAAGACCGCCGGTGATATCGTATTTAAATCTTTATTATAGTTATATAGTAATTTATTATTATTATATATTACGCTATTTTTACCTATTTATATAGGCTAGCCTTCTAAGCGATAGTCCTTCTCTGATTTAGGGGGAGGGAAAACCGGTTGGGACGAAAACCCCTCCCCTTATATAGTATAGTATGGGTATCCCTAGGGCGGCCGCTATAATAGCGCTATGCGGCCGTATATTAACTCGGTATATATTCCGGATCTTACCTCTGGTATAGTGGCTAATAGGGTATCTACAATCGGGCTTATAATTCGCCCGTATTAGGGCGGTGCATTACCGCTATAATGGCTCTATAGCCCTCTAGCCTAATCCGTTCTATATTATATAGTCGCTTTTACTACGTTCTTCCCTTATATAGTCTCCTTTATTTAACCTGCCTCTAGGTAAGGTGCGGCTCTCCTACGCTACCGCTCCGCCTATCCATAAGTGCCTTATTATAGGCACCGGAGTAGCGATCGCGCCTGCCTTCCTTTATAGCTGCCGGGCTATTAAAGCTTTTTTAATCAAAAACCCTCTTCTAATCCTCTTCCATCTTCCTTCCTCTCTCTTTTTGTTTAAGCTATCGTGTTAAAGTGAGTCTGGCGCTATCCTCGCGGGTAGCCTGAGTTACCTATATGCCTAGTTTAAGTCCGTTTTGTCTAGGCTAACGCTTATTAGCTTAGATAACTTCTACCGTTAACTAAGCCGCCGCTAAGGGCGCCGATAGCGCCTGTTATACCCCTGCCCCCGCCGGCCCTGCCGGTAAGAAGAATATACGTTCTCCGTGTATTATCTCTATATATCTGGCGCATCTAACCTAGCTAGGAACTAATTCCCACGACTATTCGAGCCTTACCTTATACTCGTTATATCTCTTCTATCGCTATTAATCCACTGGTTAATAAATACGGTAACATCGCCGGCACGGGAGCACGCTGCTACCGCTACACTAAGGGGAAGAGAGGTGGTTAAGAGTCTATACTAGTAACCTATCGCATAGCTCTGAACCGTCTAATACAGGCCGTCTATCGTGTCAGGGGGGATAATACCGCTACTATAAGTGTTAATCACGGGATCGCTGCGTGGGCCTCTGCTAATTGTTTTAGACTTGCCGTATATCGTAATTTAAGAGGCTGTTAGCCTGCCTATACCCGATAATTACTTGACTATTATCTTAATCCGCGATACTCTAATCGCTTATTATGAATCTAGCCTTACGCTTACCGACGCTACCGCTATATTTAACGTAAGTGGAGGGTGGTTATAATAGTCCTTATCGCCGATAAAGAAATGCCACGCCTCCCTAATTACTAATATCTGGGCGGCCTAAAGGCATCTAATTTTAGTTATTTTAGTGGCTCTTATAATGGCTTTAGATAGCCTTTACGCACCGCCGCGGTTATAGGTAATGGTAATCCGAGAGACTATACCGTTGGTGAGTCTTCTATTACCTAACTTGATAATACTAAAGCTATAGCCACGATAGTCTGCCTTATCGGCTATAAGCAGCTGATCCGGTAGGCGGACGCCGGGATTACGGGTTTCGGATAAGTAAAGGATGAAACGCGTCCTAGGATACTTTACTATAATAGAGAAAGAGTTAAAATACATATAATTTGGCTATATAGAATATTGGGTATAAGTCGTTGCGATTAAGGCCTATCTTAATGCTATGAAAATTCTGTTATAATATATACTGGTATAGGATATCTATGGCTAAGATCGTGGCGTATACACACTACTACGCGGGCTCGCGTAACCTTCCTAATTGGCTTTAAGACGCTTGTAAATAGTAGATAGGCCGCTTATAAATAGTGGTACTCGGTCGAAATAGGTATCTTTAGCGGAATTCCGCTAACTAGGCGGCTTTTCGTATATAAAAGCTTAGTAGCACCTAAAAGGTGCCGCCTAGTTAGCGGTTTTCCGCTGGAGATAGCCATAGTTAGCCTCGTAGTAGGCGACGCGGCTAAAGATAAAGCTATTCGTAGCGGCACGGACTGCGTGGCGATATTCGTAGGGTCTAGTATGTTATTAAGGGACCCTGCTATAATCTCCTCTATACTAATATAACCTAGTCCGGACATATTAATACAGGTGATAGTTATTGCGATGCTATATAATAGTAAAATGTATGTGTTTTTGCACCTTTTATTATCTACGAGGCTGTGGCCTGTATTCTACGGATTCGGGCCTATATTCTACTAAGTGAAAATTAGTTCGTTGCATAAATGGGTATATCAAGGGAAAGAGACGGCGCCGTTTTAGCGTCTTGGCTACAGATGTATCTTGGACAAAAGTTGGGCGGAAATCCCGCTAACTAGGCGGGTTTGTCGAACGGGGCCTTAGTTACTAGAGTAGGCGTAGCTTATATATGAAGAAAGCGACTATACGGGGACTCTGATTAGTTGTATTTAGTCTAGGTATAGCCTATATGTGGCTCACCTTATAGTACGCCTATGGCTAGGAATTAAGGTAATCTATATATCTTTATAATTATAAAACTAAATATATTACATAAATACAGCTATACTAGTACGGCTATATAGTATAGTCTTTAGGCTCCGAGTATTTAGGCCATTAGTTACTAAAAGCAGGCGTGGCTTATAGTATAAAATAATCGACGATAAGAGGATTCTGATTAGTTATATTTCGCTAAGGTATAGTCTATATATACTATAGCCTTTAGCGAGTCTAAGGCTATTAATTAAGGCAATCTTTATAGTTCCATAGGTGGGTTAGGTTAATTATGGATGTATATGTATTTATACTCTGGTTTAGTTAAATATAGCTTTATATACTAGTTATAGGCGTAAGTGGTAGTATTATACTAGTAGGTTCTGCTACCTATAAATGATTCGCGTTATTCTAACTATATCGCTTCCTTATTCCGACCATAGATTAGACATAGACCCTTCGTACCCACGGTCAAAAACCACTTTAATGTCTTTTTATTGATTTAATCGCTCGGACTTAATTAACGAATAGCTTATTCGTTCAATTAAGCGAGTAGCAGTAGTAGCAGTCACTCCTCTTCTTTCTCTTCCTCTTCCACTTCCTCTTTCTCTTCCTCTTCCACGTCCACACTCACGCCCACGCGACTGCGGCTATCTTATTTAGACTTTATATAACGAGGTAACAGAATGCGCAGCCTCTATCTATAGGTTAACGACTTAGATTAACAGAAAGATTAGTAGGAAGATTAGAGTCTAGGTCTAAACTATAGTCAGACTAACTAAGTAGTATAGTCGGAATAACTCGAACATTATAAAAACTATTCTAAGTTATAATTCCTTTATCTCCTTTCCTAACTCTTTTCTCCCCTATTATTTTTCGTCTCTTCTCCTATATCTGTACCTCGCTTACTTTTTCATTTTCGAGTGCTATAGCCTATACCCTAGGGATCGACTATATAGTTATAATAAGGCGGTCACAGAGCCGTCAGTATATAATCAGACCAATGGCCGCAAACGGACCATAGATCCGAACCTAGCTTATTATATATATCAAGGGATATAGTTTAATCCGTTAAGTGAAAGTCTTACTTTAAAGTCAGCGCCTAGTGAATGATAATAGGATCACGATTACCCTGCGATTCTAAGCTATTAAGCCTTTTCTATATATCTTTTCTTTAACTAAAATCTATAGACTTTTCTTTTCGTTATTACTCTTTAACTTCTAGACCCTTAAGGTAGTTAAGCCGAAGGTACCACTAAGAAGGACTCGTGGAATAAGCGTCCCCCTAGGGGGAGTTAGTAAAGCGGATACTAGGCAAGACACACCTATCATACCTAAAGTAAATAAAATGGTACCCGAATATAGACCAGATAAAAGCAAGAAGTCCGTGGATATGCCCGGTAAACTCGGTTCTAAAAACAGTAGTACATATGCTAATCGGCGACTATTACCGGTGCCTTATTAACGTAAATAGCATATCTGCGCGATACCTATGATAACAGAGCGGATTTAACCGCGTTTCTATAAAAGAGCTCGCCGAATAACCGGCGCCCTGGCACGAGTATAAAAGACCGCCGGTATATAATCATAAGCTGATTAAATAGGTATCCACGGTCATGAAAATTACTAACTAGCTAGTAGCAATAATAGCTAGGAATTTGTTTAGGCCTAGGGCCCTGGTACTTTAGTAAATCGAATAGGATTTAATAGAGCTTAAATATATCTTGTATATATTCTAAAGACATTGTATAAGGGAGATTACTTAGATAATATAAATATCATTGGCTTTAGAAAGGTAGAGGCCTAGATACGATACCAGCTCGCCGCCGACTAGAAGATCTACAAGGCGTAGTCCTCAGCGAATAGACTCTAATTTAAACTATCCAAATACATTTATATACCCTGTACCGGATCTCGTAATCTCCTACTAACCCCGCTATAGCTCGGTATAGTCGCGGTCCCTCCGGCGGTAGAGATAAGACTACTAGGAGTATGGCTTAATAAGACACTTTACTTTAGGAGATACAAAAAGGATATCCAGAGCCGCCTCGCGATCCAGAACTACGCCCTAATAAAGCTCGTGGCGATGGCTTAGGAGTATGGCTTCGCCGATTCACGACGACTCTATATAGCTATAATATAACTCGCTATGTCTTACTACACCGCGGTCTTTTATAGAGCCGGCTCTGGCCCTAATAGAAGCCCGTAGCGGCCCTCGCTACTACTTAAAACAGGTGCCTCTATATAGTAGTAGGAGCCCATAAAGCTATATTAATCTATATACTGGAGAAGAAGAACTTTATTATCAGGGACATTCTATTCGAGGGGATTGGATAGGACTTGGAGGCGTTGAAGAATGCGTTGAGGACCCGGGACTGGCCCTAAGGCAGAGCATTAGAAAAATTATATTACAAATTACATTACATGTAATTTGTAATGTAATTTTATAATATAAGGGGAAACATTACACTTTTTTGGTGTAGTTTGTCTATATATTAAGCGACATACAGGAGTTAAATTAGTATATCGTTAATACTCTAACAAGGCTATAGTATACCATAGAAATTTATCATTAGATATATATATATATATAAGAATACTTTTAATAGTATATATCCTATATAATATAGTTTAAGATATTCTTATAAGTAGCTATTCTTATACTAGGTACTATAAACACTCAATATAAAGCTATAATATTAGCCGAGAGATCTCTTAATATAACTTATACTAATCAGAATAGCTTAATAATAGCAGGCTATAGTATATATTCTAGGGAAATATACTTTATTAATAGTTTCCTAATTTAAATAAACAATTTAGATTTATAAATATAAAATAGTAATCTTATTATAAGGGATAAGATAGTTATGAAGCCTATGAATCTAGTTAATAAGCCATAGCCTAAGTCTAGTTTATATAACTACTTATTGTACTAAATAAAACCGTATAGATTATTGAACTTATTATAACAAAAAGAAAGTCCGTTGAATTTAGTAAAGGAGAAGATATTATTGACAAGGCTTAATAGGTTAGAATCACAGAGTGGTCGTTATATTATTATTAACTAAGCGCTGACTTTTAAATAAGACTTCAACTTAAGGCATTAAACTATATCTCTTAATACCTATAATAATATAGGTTCCGATTAGTAGTCTATACCTGGCTATCGGTCGAATTATATACCGAAGGCCCTACAATCGTCTTATTATACTTATATATATATAGAAAGACGTATATTTAGTATTATAATAGTTGCCTTTATTCTAGGACTATTATAGAGTAGCTTCCTTTTATAAATAGCTATTACTATATACACGTATTATCTTATTTATAGAATCATATTATAGTTTCCCGAATTAGAACTATTAGTCTTAAAGCCTGTAGTATAAGTTAATGATTTTACAATAATGATTTACATAGCGTAGCTTTGGAATTAGTCTCATTAGTGTTTTTTATTTAATACTATGTCTTTTCCGTGGCTTATATAATATCCACTTAGCTATTACTCTAATGCTTCCATAATACATACATTCGCGTAGTATAATATTCTTTTATAATACTATACATCTATTCCTCGAATATTATATACGCTAAGGCTATTAGGAGTGAAACAATAAGAATAAATAATATAGTTATCGATATAGAATGACCCGACATATTAAGATTATAAAAAGTAGTTTTAGTATATATATTAGTTTTCATACCATCTTAACTTACTAAGACAAAATATATAAACGATATCTTATTCTTTTAGTCTATATATTAGCTTTTCTTATAAGAGTCTACTTCTCCGCCTAGTATACCTACCTCTTCTGAATAAGGTAACACCCCTAGAGCGTCAGTTAATTTCTTATATATATTCTTCTATAAATATATATTCAAATCATTAAGTTTATATCGCTCTTATTATATTATATATATATATATATATAACACGTATTTAATATACTAATATTATTAATATAAGTATATAGGTATATCGCTACTAGTATTGACTAAATATTTTACTTATATTATTAGTTACTATTAAGTATATATATTATATAGTAAATAAGAGATATATTATTGTATATATATAGGTATAACTAGTAGTATCCAGTATTTAGTCTTATTGGTACTACCCTAGTTAGAGTAACTAAGTTCCCTAGTATAATTAACTATACCTTATAATCAATAACAGGTTTCTATTTCCAGCTAGCTATAAAGACCTTTACTATATAGTCTACCGAGGTTTAGAAAATAGGATCAGGAATACTTAGACTATTAGTGTCTGAGTGGTAATAATACTTTATATAGCGAGTCTATATTACTTAGAAGTATAATAACTTTGTAAATCCTTTTATAATTCAGATATTAAGTATTTGCTATTTAATATTTAATATAATTATATTACTAGACTTAGTATAGTGACTAAGCATAAGTGAAGAGTAGGTAACGCGCATAGGTAGCTAAGAAACTACTCGTCATTAATGCTTAATTATATTTATTCTGTATATATACTATATATTATAGTAATACCTGCTATTCATAACTATTATACAGCTAGATATATAAGAATCAGAAGCATAAATATATATATCTCCTTATACTCAGTTAGTTATATGAAATTAATAACGTAGCTATGCCTTAATTATTAATATATATAGTGAATAATATAAAGATATAGGATATAAGAAGAGATAAAGGTATCTTATATAATGTTATAATCTATAACGTAATAAAGTGGGTATTGCGTAATAAAGAGCCTACTATATAATAGAAATAACACTTTACTAAGTTTACTATCTAATACATAGGAGCTTACTGCTACTGCTTTAACATAGCTTTCTCTCTATCTCTTTTAGCTATATATATCTGCTACGTCTCCCTCTGTTTCTATCTGTCTTCTTTTCCTAGTTAGCTAGTATATTCTATAGTTATTATTGAATACTATCGAATACTAATCGACTTAATTCACTCTACTTCTAATTACGTTAGTACCTATTATAGTTCCATCTTTTATCTACGGTTTTATATTAAGCTTATACATTATATCTTAACTCTAATATATTATATCGCAATTACAGATTCTAGCCTTTTCTTAGTTCTAGGCTTATATAATCCTATTTTAGTAGTTGCAAAGTAAAGTTACTCTAAATATAGCTTTTTATAATATTATATAGAGTATATTACTATAGTAAGTTAATTCTAATATATATAATATATAATAGCTAATTAAACATTATTAAATTACTTATTTTCTATAGATACTATAAACCTACTATATAAAAGCTAGACTTTAGTTAAGTACTTATATCTAGGAGTTATGCTACGCACCACTATCCGGCACCATACCAGGACCTAAAACCATATAGCTCCAGATTAGTGCCAGCACTATACGGGCACTAAACCCGTATAGCGCTGGATTAGTGCTAGCCCTATACTAGTACCAAACCAGTATAGTGCCGGACCGGTGCTAGCACCGTCCTAGCACTATACCGGGTATAGCGTCCAGCCTTAGATAGCCCGAGGTTCCCCCGTAGATATATATAGCCGGCACCCCGCCCTCTCCTTTAGAGAATCTATCCTATTTATATATTATTTACTGCACCCTAAGGTTACCTAACTTAAATCCTCTTATAGGTCCTATAGTACTAGCTGGCCAGAGATATATACGGTTAGTGTATATTAAGTTAATATTTTAATACTAGTATTTTAATACTTAAAGATAGTATAATATTAATATTTAAAGGTATTAAAAAGATAACCCCCTAAAGCGTAAGACTATAGTAAGGATATTAGTCCTATATTCTTATTAGGCTTATAATATCCCCTTAAAGTATATTAACTAGAATATATATTCATATATTAAGTGTTATAACCCTATACCTTAACTATATATATAGAAATATAAGGACTTATACTCTGATATATACTCTATATTACTTAGTATAGTCCTAGGGTAGTATATATAGCATTATATATACTATATATACTAAAATACCCTCTTAATCCATATATAAAAAAGTGTAATTTTTCCCCTAACATTATAAAATCACATTATAAGTTACCTGTAATGTAATGTAATGTAATTCTTCCCGGATAAATTACATTACATTATATATAATTATAAAATAATTTATAATATGTAAGTTTTCTTTAATGCGCTGCCCTAGGATTAACCCTAGGGATATTTAGGACCGAGCTATGTTTTGAGATTATTAAGCTGGCCTAAGACCTATGTGTCTTAGGGCCTTAGCTTATTATATATCGATCCTAGGGAGGATTGTTACTAGTCCTTAAGTAGGATGTTTCCTGTTAAGTACTAAGTTAAAAGGGCTTAACGAATAATCCTATAATTATCCGCCCCCTAAGGTTAGCTTTATAACCTATTAGTATTATAGTCTTAATGACTCTCTTTACTCTCTATATAAGACATATAATCTTTTATTCATTCTCACTATTTACGGGTATAATAACCGTTAAGAGTCCGAAACACTTAATGTTTTTTAAATCCTATTATTACCCCTAAACTAGTGCCTAAGATACCCCCTAAGCGTACTATACTATTTATACCCGGGATATTTCCCCCGTTAATAAAGTAGCCGAAGCCGCGTTATTAGGCGCTAATCGCGAGTAATCCCTTATAGCCGAGTTAAAGGAAGAAAAAGATAGTAACCCCGAATTCTGAATTCGCGGATTAGCTAACCGGGATACTTATAATCCCGTGCCAGGACTACCACTTAACTAAGGGACCCCATAAGTTATTCGAGTAGGACCCTAATTCGATATTAAAGACTTTAAGGGCCGCCCCCCTACTATACTATTATTGGCATAACTTAACTTCGTGATTAAGCACCACGAGGACTAATAAGCGTATAAGAAGAAGGAGAAGCGATTCCTTACCCATTAATAAGGGAAGGACTCTAATACCTCCGAATATACCCCTTAAGGAGACTCCTATAGAAACTAATATAAGGTCGCGTAAAAGCTCTCCGAATAGAACGGGGAGTCCTCTAACTCGTTCTAAACGTTTATTAAAGAAATTAAGGAGCGCTTTATACTTAATAAGGTTAAGCTATTAAAATTAAAAAGGATTTATTTTACCTTTACCCTGCTACTAAAGATTATAAAACCCTGATAGTATACCTATTATAGGCGTGTTTATAAGAAGACTAAAGGTGCTATATAGGAGGACCTTGAGACATTCCTAACTAAGTAGTTAGTAAATAATAAAACTTATAAGATATCTATAACTAAGAAGCTATTCTCGGACTAGACTATATAGAAATCTAATTAGACCTACGGTAAGTTTATTAATAAGCTAGACTTATTATTTAATAAGGTATCCTTACCCTTCCCCGATAAGTGGCGTATATAGTTAATCTGAATAGGGCTTAATAAGCCGCTATATAACTAGATCATAGCCGCTAGTATCCCTACTAATAATAAGGCGTTAGGTATTATAGCTTTATAGATAGAGATTACTCTTTTATATAAGAATAAAAAAAGACGCCCCGGAATAATCGCCTAAGGTATCCCCGCGGTAAGAAGCGTAGACGTAATAGGGCCCTTAATAGGGCCTATACTATAACTACTCGCCCTTTTATACCTCCTTAAGGTTTCGTGGAATTAATTAAAGTAAATAGTATAAAAGCCCCCGGACCTCCTAAAAGGCGTAATAATAGTGGCGTTATATACTATAGCTATAATGAGAAGGGTTATTACCGGAATAAACACCCGAAGGAACTCTCTAGGTTAGGTTAGTTATTAGGGTACTCTATTAGTTAGAGCCTAAATAACTTACCGGTTAACCCGCGGTACCCCGTTATTAGATAGGCTTAGGCCTAGGAAGGGCCGCCGTCTTAGCCATTCTTTACTAGTAAGGGCGTAATTAAGACGAAGTTAGAGTTATAGTTAAGCGGTAGATAAGGCCGGCGGAGTGCTAAGCTTAACGGGGGCGCCGAGGTTAACCTAATCGACTAAAAGACCCTGCCTCCCGACTATAGTCCCCTAGGACTACTAAAAAGACTTAGATAGGTCGTGTTAGGTGCCGGCCCTCCGGTACCTAAGTACAGGATAATAACGAGTCACGATAGGGTTTTAGACCAGGGCGGATTATAGACGACTACAGAGTATCCGGTCCGGGACCTATCTCGACGCTGGCTATAACATAGTCGGCACCGAGATATAAGTCGAGTTTATCGCTATGAGCTAATAGATAGTAATTAATCGGGTAGAATAGGCTCTAATCGGGCAGAATAGACTCTTATACTAGACTAAAGCTGGCTAGTATATATATAAGAAAGGATAGATAGCCGCCCTTAGGATAAGGAGGCTAGCGATTAATTTAACGCTTTAGCACCCCCTACCTTTTAACTTAAGTATAATTATATCCTGAGTATTAAATGTCTTTATCCTGATTATCTATTTACTTTTCGTAATCACCTACTTAATATATTAATCGCTCTCCCCCTTTAAGAGCGCGAGGACTATTAAGAAGTTAAGATAAGATAGCTAACCTAATTAACGATTAATAGATACTTAATACCGCTAAGTAGCCGGAATAAGCCTAGCCGGATACTAGTTCGCCTATACCCACTACTAAGGCACTGCCGGGTTAGGAGTATAAACCTACGCCTATAACGGAACCTGGTATACCCGAACTTTAATAGGAACCGAACCCTATTTAAGCTAAGTATAGATCACCTATAAAAGGGTATCCCATTATCGTTTATTCGACGCCTACGCGTTTAATATTCTCGGGCCCTCTAGCCTATAAGCCGCTTCCTCTTAGGCCCCCTTATAAGCAGGTCCCGAAGGAGTAGCTGATATACTAGTAACTAGAAGAACGCCTACGCTACCCAGAATAACATAGGGAGCGTAGACCTAAGCGCTAGCTAGAGCTTAAGGAGCTGGCCACATATTAACTTAGTCTTAATCAGGACTAGTAATAAGATTTAGGCTGTATAATAGTTAAACGTTTCGCTAGCGGATAAGCGGTTCCGGTGCCTATTAATTAGTATACGACTATAAAAGGTCCCGGTATCTAGACTAATTAGGCTAAGGTTAACTACCCTCTTCCGAAGTAGGACAGGATATCCTAAGCTAAGTACCGGACCTTTATCTAGGAGATAAAGAAACAGTTTATAATTAACCCCTATAGCTTTCTAACTAACACTACTAAGAACTGCTTTATTATCTCCTGCTTACCCTACTATCTTAAAGAACGTTAGTAGAACGAAGTCCGCTATAAGTATAACGGTTAGTCCGCGCGGGTCTTATAGCTAGTACTCGAGGCCTGGCTCGGTTAATAGGTGGATAATAGGGATACCCGCCTCTAGGAAGTCGCTATTTAGCTTATATCCGAGTAGGATTCCTCTTAGAAATATAATAAGACCTTTTAATAATTTATCCAGAAATAGGAGACTCTAGAGTCCGAACTACTAAAGGAACTACCCGAGTTTTAGCGTATTTAGATAGTCCTAACTAGAGTCTGCCTAGTAACCCGCGACTATATTATCGGTTAGGAAGTTCCATGGGTATACGGAGAGCTTACCCCCTTATATTAAAAAACGGAGGCCTTAACATAACCTTTAAAGAGCCGCTTTAGGGGTAGGATATAGTTATAATATAGCTAGTATAACTAACGTAACGACTAAGGTAATCGATAGGGATACCGGGATTAAACGGCGGCTCTAGCTACTTAGGCCTAGACTATAGGCTAGTCCCAGAGTTCTTCTAACCTAGTACCCGGATAAGGCAAGCTATTTTCTTCTTGCTCCTATCCACCTATTAAGAATATTACTTATTATAACTACTAATAGGGAGGCCACTATACAAGCACCTATAATAACCCTCGCGTTAAGCGATAGAACCCGAGGCGGAATCAGAATAACTACCCTATAGCCAGGATAAGGCTAGCATTAGGCCGTGTTATAGTTAAGGACTAATAGGAACCTTCCCCGCCTAAGGGCGGAAAGGCCTTTATTAAACTCGTGGAGGCCTATATTAGTATCCGTAAAGGCGGGGGTTAGGTTATAACTCTAGCGCGTTTAGATAACGGCGCTAACACTAATATAGTAAATCGGTCCCTTCTAGGCCTAGACTAGGTCGTGACGGGACCCTAATTATAGGTAGGATAGTTGTTTAAGGGCGTAACAATAATAACCTACCGAATAGTATTAAGAATTATTAAGAGAAAAGACTATTAGAGCTATATAAAGATCTAATAGGACGAGTTCTATATTATAGACCTTAACCCGTTCAGCCCTAAGATTATCCTAGGTCTACCCTGGTTAGGACAAGTTAACCCCAACGTTAATTAGGCTTAACACACTTAGACTTACCTTATTATTAGAGGTAACCTAGAACTAGTTATATCCCGAAGAAATATAAGAAAGGCGAGGGAAGATATTATAAGCGGCTAGTCATAAGTTATTCATAGAGTAAGGCCGAATAATAAAATTATCTAAAGCTAAGGAGAAAAGAAGGAAAGGGGAAAGCTCTATAGGTGCTTGTGACCTAAATATAATATCGCGGCGACCCGCTAGGAACACGCTATAATTAGTCGAAAGATCCGGTACTCTACCGGATTATCTCCACGGGGTTAACCCGAACCCGTAATATTACCCCCCTCCCCCCTTAGTAAGCCGTTAACCTTCGGTATAGATTCGTAAAGCGTTATTATTTAATTAAACCACGCCTTTTTATTAGTTAAATAACGCCTCTTTATTAATTAAATAATAGCCTCTGCTATAAATAACATCTCTATTTATTAAAGAGCGCTTAAGGCGAGCCTTTATAGTTATACGATTAATTAACGTTCCGTGTAGGGATATAGTTATTATTCGTAGTCGGGTTATAGGGTCGTTCCTGCTATATAAGGAGCCCCGGTAACGTGCCTTCCCTAACCGAGTAACTTACTTATATTAATAATACTAACTTCGCCGCCGCCTTTATAGATCTATTTTTTCTCTCTTCTTTAATAATATCTATTACTATCCATAGTATATTTTCCGTTAACTATAACTCCTTTATACCTTATACTATCACGCTAACCTCTTATCTCCTTCTTTTAGACGATATTTAAGTTTTTAGGATTATCCCCGGCCCCTAAGGTACGTCTTCTTATTCTTCCTAAGAACCTCGCGTAACGCTTACTAACTTATATATATAGTATAGGGGGATAATAATAATAATAATAATAATACCGGCGAGGAGGCACTTACTCCCGCCCCGGCTAATAAGGAGATTACTACTCCTACCTCGGCTATAGACCGCCGCGCCTAGCTAGCCTAAGCCGCTAAGGCTAAGGGTAAGCGTTCCGCGGGCGAAGCTTCTATAGTGGTTAAGAGCCCCGCGAAGCATGCTTATAGAATAAAATATCCTCCTAAAAGGATCTATTCGGTCTTTTGCTTCGCTTATATAAAAGCAATTACTAATAGCCAGGATACGCGGCGCTACCGCGACTAGTTAGGACCCGGAGCGAGGATACCTGATCCTAAATACTATAACTACTTAAAGGGCGGTTATAGGTGTATTCCTCCTCCGCCTAGGATAACTAGTTTATCGGTAGCACTCCTGAAGGCGGTAAAGGTAGTTAACGATAACCCCTTTTATAGCCCTAAGGCGATAAAGGCGCTTATAGCGGCTTCTTTAGCCTTCTAGAAAGCGTCCGGGGTCTTAAAAAAAGCTTCTAGTATTTTATAGGAGGATAAGCCTATCTTAATACCCGTTTACTTAGGAGCCGGTAAGCCTCGCTTATTAGTATATATTACCGCCCCCCCCCCCCCCCCCCGCGCAGGGACTCCTATATTATAGTAGGTAGACCTATACCTATCACGGCGCCTCCTACTATTATAACGCCTATCCCTAGTATAACGATTACCTTTATAGGGGTAGAAGGCCTACGCCGGCTTAACCGGTTCCTATAGGTAGTTAAGAATATCGTCGGGGTTATACGCGTCGAGGTAAAAGACGTTAAGTCCTTTAAGGGAAAGAAAACGGATAGGTAGGCTAAGGTCGCGGTACCTACGTTATGTCCTGTTATTACGAAAGGTGTTAATAGTTACGAGGATATTTATAACGATATTAATCTCGATACCTAAACCCGGTAGCTAGGGGCAGGGCTTATCTGCCCCGACTTAATTAATATAAACGGCTTTACTATTATTCTAACCTTTATTTAATCCTTACCGCCTTTTCTATAACCCTTCTTCTTTTTATAATATTCGCGTAGTCCGTTATTAACTTTAATTAGGCTATACTTCTTTTTATAACGGTCTAGGGCGGTTAATTCTTATAGGGACTCTGTTAGTTCCTAAGATATCTCGGCGTATCGTTCTTACTTTACTAACGCCTCCCTTACTACGCCTCTACCTACCTTCCTATTCCTAGCGTATAGGATTTCCTTTACTATCTATTTATCTTTCTCTAGACCGTCACGAATCGGTCCGGGTTAGTGGTTATATAGGATTTAACTAGGAAGCGGGTCTTCGCTTATATATCGTAGGAGGTCTATATAAAACCTCGGATATATATTTAAAGGTATATCTAGTTCTATAATATACGGCTTAATAACCTTAGTAACCCTATACTTCTAGTATAACTAGCTTAATTTACGCGATAGTCGTGGGGTAAAGTAGTTTATAAGTAAGCGCTATATAAGGTCGCCTTTATAAAGCCGTTTAGCGGGGATACGGCGCTTATTCGCTAACTCTTTTTATTATAGCTATATAGCTATAATTAAGGCTTAGGTAAACTCTATAGCTTCTTAGAGGCGGCGGAGTAGGCTATAGGCTACGAACTCCCGAGTATCGCTGCTTAGTTCCTTATAGATCTAGATCGGGTCGATATAGTATCCGTATTTAAGGAATAACGGACTTATCTTAATAGTAAAGCTCTCCCGGTTATTTAACGCTAGTTAGGCGGCGGGTAGTAACTTATCCTAATCGTCTTAAGCGTAATAAACAAAGGCTCGGAGGTATACCTATACTTCTTAATTCGCTTATTCGGTGGCTCTATTAGTCTAGGGGTAGTAAGCTCTACTTAATCGGTATTCGATTCTAGCTAATTTATAAAAGTATTACTAAAAACGACTTATCTAGTTAGAGCCTTTATGGTTTACGATTAAATAAGGTATACCGTAGAACCGAAAATAATAGTATAGGAATTATTCGGCGTACGCTTCCGCTTCTATAAAGTCTATCGTTTCGAGGGTAATAGCCTTTATAAGTCGATCGGTTATAACCTATAGGTACCTACACTTCTTCTCTTTAGCGAGAGGCAGATCTATTATAAAGTCTATTAACAGGTCGCTCCTTATTTACTTAGGAATCAGGAGCGGTTTTAAAAGTCCTTATTAAGTATTCCTCCACGTATAGCTTTAGTTATAGATATCGCAGTTATATATAAACCTGCGTATATCTCGGTTTATTCCCGGCTAGAAGAAGCGTCTCGCTATAAGAGTAATTATATTATTTCGCCCCGGATAGCCTTTAATTCTAAAGTCGTGTATAGATTAGATTACTCGTGTTCGTAATATACTCTCCTCTTAGGTTCCTAGCACCTATAAGCGATCTCGGAATATTAGTAATCCTTATAAGGTGGTACCGTATTCGGTAATCTAGGCTCGGAGACCTAATAAGGGGGGAAACTATTAATCGCCCTTAGATACGGCTTATATAGCTTAGCGATACTAGTTATCTTCTTCCGCTATAGCGTCTTATAGCTATTATAATTCGTTATTAGCTTTAAATACTTATAAGTGTTCGCGAAGGAGGCAGATCCTTAGGGAGATTAAGGTCTCCGGGATTAGCTATATATATCGTGCCTATTCCTATTTATCGGAGAAGTCCTTTAGTTTATCTTATTCTGTTCGTAAAAGAGTATCGGCGGTATAGTTATCGGCACCCTTACGGTATTCTAGTATAAAGTCAAACTTAGCTAGCTTACCGGCCTATCGGCTTTATCTCTTATTAAGTATCTTCTTTATTATAAAGTATTCTAGGGCCTTATAGTCGGATAGGATTATAAAGCGATTATAACTTAGGAGCTTTACCCTCTAATACGTTACGTAACTTATAGTCGCTAATATCTCCTTATCGTGGATAGGGTAGTTATACTCGGCTCCTATAAATCGCCTTAAGTAATAGGCGACTATATAATAACGTCCCTATTTATCTTCTTAAATTAATACACCTCCTAGTATAAATCCTAAGTAGTCAGTTTCTATAAAGGTCTTAGTACCTAAGACCTATTACTATAGAATCGGTTCCTCCTAGAACCTCTTCGTAACCTCTTCTAAGGCCGCTTATTTATTAGGATCCTAGGAGAATGCTCGATCCTTCTTTATTAGTCTTATTAGGGCGGCCGTGATATAGGCGAAGTTCTCCACGAATATACGGTAATAGTTTATAAAGCCTAGGAAGCTTCGGACTCCCTTTACTAAGGTTAGGGCTTCCTACTCTCGGACCGCCTTTAGTTTATCGGGGTTATATAAAACGCCCTAACCGGTAATAACTATAAACCCGAAGTACTTTACGGTCTTTATACTAAACTCGTACTTTACCGGGTTAAGCGTTAACCCTATATTGCTTAGCGATTATAGTACTAGGTTAACCCTTTTCTCGTAGTCGCGTAGGGATCCACTTAAGTCAATTAGGATATCGTCGATATAGGCGGTAACGAAAATATCTAGGTAACGCTATAGCGTGTTATTAATATATCGTTAAAAGGATACGGGGCGCTACTTCGTCGAAAAGGGTATACTAATTATTTAAATAAGCCAAATCTAGTTCGGAATACTATCTTCGCTTCGTGACCGGCGGCTATTCGGATCTTATAGAATATAGTAACTATATCGAGTTTCGTGAACCACTTAGCTCGCTCTAGGTTTCGGAATGTCTTTATAATCAGGGGGAGAGGGTAGCGGTCTCTTTATATAATCGTATTTAAGGCACGGTAGTCGTAACAGAATTATAGGCCCCCTCCTAGCTTTTTTATAAATAGAATAGGAGCTTTAGCGCCGGAGCTATTAGCTCGTGTAAACCCCTTATCGATTAGGTCGGTAAGGGTCTTCCGTAGGACTAGCAGCTCTTCTCTAGATATATTATATAGAGGGCCCTAGGGTAGTTCTGGCTCCTTACCGTCGGGCCCTTATATAAGGTTTACTTTGTGGTTTACCCCGGGTCGATATAGGGGAAGGCGGTTTACTTATAAATCGGAGAATAAGTTAGGAAATCGTTATAAGATCTCCTTTAGGATATACTTCCGGGGGTCGACTAAAGACTTACCTCGGAGGGCCTTATTAATATCTTTAATACTAACTACGTAAAGTACTAGTTCCTTTTTTTTAAACCGTTACTTTCTTTATAACCAGCGTATAATACCGGCGAATACCGACCCGGTTATTACTTAAGCTCCGCGAATAGCCCTAATATTATTAGGCTCTTCTTCGCCTTAGAGTCAGATATTAATCTAAGCCAATCCATAGTAAAGACGATATCTTTTTACGTAATAGGTCATATTATTATATTCTATCTAAGGTTTCCCTAGGCATATATCGTGATCTAATCCTGGTATTATATAGGCTAATAATCATTATATATATCCACCGATCTTAAGATCGTATACGGCGATACCGGAACTCTTAGTAGACCCTATAGTATCGGAGAACCTTAAGAAGGGTCTTCTAGTCTTATCAATTAATAGGAGGCGGAGGGACTTTATAAAATATTCGCTTATAGTAGCGTAATAATTATATCTGGTATCTATAAGAGCGGTAATTAACCTTTTATTTATCCGCGCTTATATAAGAGCTAAGTGACTATTTCGCGCCTATAATATACACTCTTTCTAATCCCTTTATTCCTTTACGGTAGGCTCTAGCACCCGTTTTTATACTAAAGCTATTCTTTTTCCGAGTCTTTATCGTTATCTATAACTCTTATATAGGTTATCATATTATCCGAGGTTACTAAGACCTTAGCTACGCGGCTTTCCTTCTAATCTTCGGCGTCCTTCTTCTTTAAGCAGTATTTCCTAGTAAGGTATCCTTTTTTCCCGTAGTTATAGCACTCTTTTATCTCTTTTCTCTTAGTCTATACTCGATTAACCCCTCCTATCTTTATATTATTATCGTGGTTATAAGCGTGATTATTATTATTATTACTATTACGGGGTGTTTAACTTAAATATAGCCTTATAGCTAGCGCTTCGAGTCTCTAATTAATACTCTATACCTTAGCCACCTAAGTATAGTAATTATTTAGGAGTTTCGTAGTAATAAGAGTGGTATAAAGGCGATTACTAAAAGCTCTTTCTAAGAATATAATCTTCGCCGTATCGTCCTATTAACCTCCGCCCGTAATAGCTAGCTATTATTTAAAGCCGGGTATAAAATTACCGAATACTTAGTCTTCGCGTTATTATAACGTTTATAGGGCGTTAGCCGCGTAAGGTTATTCGTTAATATCCTTATAGATACGGTTAAGGTAATTAAGAAAATCTTCGGGGCATAATAGCTATCGGTTCCGCCCGCTTCCTAAAAGGAGGCAATAATATAGCGAGGGGCTTTATCTAGATAGGCGTTAATAAAGTACTACTTCTCGCGAGGGCTCTGGAAGAGGTGTTAATCTAGTAGGAGCTTCTCGCGTGTTTCGGATAACTAGCTTACGTACTCGAAGCGTTTTCCGTCAAACCTTTATAGTAGTGAGAGTGCTTTAGTTTATAGGTTCGTAGCGGGTATCGGGTCGGATATATATATCGGGGTAGGCGTTTAGGAGCCTTATATAACCTCCTCTAATAGAGTAGTTAGGCGCGGCGTAGCTATACGTTATTAATTTTATATCGCTTATAATAGTTAATTAATAGCGTTCTGTTATTCTTAGATCTAGGTGGTTCAGGTGGCGACCTGGGTCTATAAAGGGTTAATAATCTCCCTCCTCCACTCCGTAGCCTTAGGCGACTCCCCCGCTAAGCGTGACGGAGCGCCGGGAGGTGGATTAAACTAGTAATCTATCTTTATAAACGTAGCGTATAGGTTTCGCTGAGCTTTAGATATATAAGCGGCTAGTTATAAGTTATTTATAGAGTAAGGCCGAATAATTAAATTATCTAAAGCTAAGAAGAAAAAAAGGAAAGGGGAAAACTCTATAGGTGCTCGTGACTTAAATATACTATTACGGCGACCCGCTAGGAACACGCTATAATTAGTCGGAAGATCCGGTGCTTTACCGGATTATCTCCACAGGGTCAACCCATAATAGATATATAGTAGGTGTTAATACTAAAGTTACCTAAAGAAGCCTCCTTCTAGTTAGGCTAGATAAGCCTATAGCAGGATTTAGACAAGGCTAGAAAAGAACTATTAGATAAAAAACTGGATAAAGATTATCCCGAGGCTCCTTTTACCCTACGCGACTAATATAAGGACTTTACTAATATATTAAATATCGAGGACGCCGGCCGACTCCCCGCTTACTAATGCTAGGACTATGGTATTAATATAGGGGAGGGGAAAATACTAGTATTTAGGCCTATTTACCCTTAAGCGATATAAGAACTTAAAGCACTCCGATAATATATTAAGGATATACTCGCTAAGGGTTGGATGAGACTATTAAGTAGTCCGGTAGGAGCTTCTATCCTGTTTATCCCGAAGAAGGCGGAAAGCTACAGCTCTGCGTTAACTATAAAGGGCTTAATAGGGTAACGGTTAAGGATCGTACTCTACTCCTACTAATTCACGAGATCCTGGATAGGCTATCCACCGCTAATTACTATACTAAGCTAGACCTTAAGGATACTTATTACCGGCTCTGTATCTAGGGGGGAGATAAATAAAAGATAGCTTTTTAGATAAAGTACGGGCACTTTGAATACCTTATAATATTATTTAGACTTATAAACGCCCCGGAGAGTTGCTAGCGATATATTAACCAGGGCCTGGCTAGTTTTATAGATACTATCTATATAATATACTTTAACGATATTTTAATTTATAGTCGGGACGTAGATAGGAATAGGGTATATATACGTTAGGTATTATAGTAACTCCGCGACTAGTCGCTCTTTACTAATCCCGAGAAATATAAGTTTAAAACTCGTAAGGTCGAATGCCTCGGGTTTATCTATAGTCCTAGGGGAGTCTATATAGACCCTGTATATATTAAGGCTATCCGTGATTAGGAGGAGCCTAATACCGTTAAGAAGATTTAAGTTTTTACTAGCTTTACCGGGTTTTATAGGAGGTTTATTAAGAACTACTCGAAGGTGGCCGTACCGTTAATAAATCTAACTAAGGCGGGGAACCCCGGGATTATCGTTTTCGGCCTAAAGGCAAAGGCAGTATTTACTAAAATAAAAAGGCTTTTTATGAAGGTACCTATACTTCGGTATTTTAACCTTATATAACCTATATATATTAAGGCGGACGCGTTAGTACTTATAATCGGTATAGTTATTAGCTAACTGGAGGATAGAATATAGCATCCTATCGCGTTTATATCCCGGAAACTATATAGACCCGAACTTAACTATAGTATGTCTGACTCGGAGCTAATAGTAATTATTAAATTATTCTATACCTGGAGGCGCTATATAGCTTATAGCTAGACTCCCGTGTTAGTCCTTACCGAACACCTAAATCACCGATACTTAATAGATAAGCTAAAGTTAAAGGCGTAGTATACACGCTGGCTTAAAAAGATTATAGCCTATGATTTTAAAATAAAGCACTAGCCGGCTTATTAAAGCTAGCTAATGGCCTATCGCGGAAGCCGTAGTATACCCAGAATAACTCCGTAGTTACCTTTAAACGTCCTAAGGCCGCGGAAGCGTTTTTAAGAAAGTTTATCCTGGGATTAATCACCCTAGGAGCGGTTACTAATCCTAACTCGCCTATATTATATAAAGAAATTATCGAGGCCTAGGCTAACGACCTATTTTATATAAACTAATAAGAAGCCAATAATAACCGGTAAAGGGCTAGCCCCTAGTCCCGAGATAAGTAAGGTATTCTACGTTTTCGAGGAAAGGTTTTTATATCCGACTATTCCGGTTTATATAAAAAGGTTCTATAAGTGTTCTATAATAGTCTAATAGCTGGTTATTACGGGATTAAGAGACTAGTCCGATATATCTCTAGCTATTACTTTTAGAATTATATATCTAAGGTTATTCGTGAGTTTATCCTTACCTATCTAATATACTAGCGTAGCGCGTCCAGGTATTATAAGCTATATAGCGAGCTAGTAAGTCTTCCTATTCCCGAACGCCTAATTTTAGAGATTTTAATTAATTTTATTACTAACCTACTACCCGTAACAGGGGTAGGCCGTAAAAAGGATATAATTTTAGTCGTGGTCTGCCGGTTAACTAAGTTCGTAATATATATTCCGACTAGTAATAGCTTAACGGTACCCGGAGTTACAGATATATTATAGATATATATCTTCCGCCGGTTTGGTCTCCTAGATAGCATTATTCTGGATAGGGGGGCCTTTTTACTCGTCGTTTTCAGGTAGCTTTTTATTATTACCTAAGTATAGATCGCCGCCTATCTACTACGTGGTATCCGTGGATAGACGGATAAACGGAACAATAAAACTAAAATTTAGAATACTATCTACGAGCTTATTATATACTATAGTAAGACGATTAGGTGGATAAGCTAGGACTCGCAAAGTTTACTTATAATATAGTGTAGTATTTAGCCACGAAGATAACCCCCGCGGAGGCACTAATAGGTTATAACCCGAGGGGCCCTGATAAAGTAAAGTTATACCGAGCTAGCGAAGTTCTCTTTATAAAGGCGGACCGGCGCGCCGCCTAACTTATAGCCGATCGTAAAGCCCTGGCTAAATTAATTTAAAGGGCTTAGGCTATATATAAACGTTATTATAATCGGGGACGTATAGCCTAATAGTCTAAGATAGGTAACTACGTCCTGCTCTTTATTAAGAACCTAAAGTAACGCCGGCCGTCTTATAAGTTAAGCGATAAGTATATTAAACCCTATAAGATTACGGGGGTAGTGAGTAGCTATAGACTAGCCCATAGGTTAGAGCTGCCCGCTAGTATAAAGATATATAACGTGTTTCCTATTTCTCTGCTTAAGCTATAGAGGTTTTACGACGGATTACTACCCGAACCGTAGGAGGTCGCGGTTAAACTATAAGAAGATAACGACTATAAGGTAGAAGCTATTATAGTCTACCGCTACTAGGGTAAATAACGGGAATATCTTCTTAAGTGGGTAGGATAAGGCCATCAAGATAATACCTCGGAACCTATAAGGAATATACTAGCGGAGCTAATCGACGGATATTTTATATATATTCTAGCGACGATTATAGTATAGCGGGGACTTGATTAGGATAATATAATAGTGGAGTGAGGATACACGGAGTGCTTTGAAAGGATTTTTTATTAAAAAAAAATCCCTTTTCTAAAAAAAAGAAAGGGGGGGGGGGGGCTAGTCGGCGACGAGGCTGGCGAGACTTGGCTATAGGTTATCGTTAAGTTCCTGCACGGGAGTATCGGCGGCGGCAGGAGGCAGAGGTGGAGTCGGAGTAGTAAGCGAGGGGGTATCTTTACCCTTATCTTTATTATCGTCGTTAATCGTGGTATTATCCTTAACTAGAATAGGAACGGCCTTTTTCTTAGCCTTACCCTTTTTCTAGGCAGATAACGGTTATAGGGTAGCCGTGCTACGGACGCTATTACCGATACCCGGGTAAGGGAGTATTACCCCGGTATTACTATTTACGATAGGACCGGTAACCGATCCCGTGGCGGTAATACCGCCCTAAACCCCTAGGAACTGCCTTAGTAGATCCGGGATTTCTTTATAGACCTTTAAGGAGGTCGATATTATTACGGGTTAACCCCTCGAAAGTATAGTTCCGGCATAAGGCCAGAACCGCTAATCAGCATATAGATCCGACGCTCGGACCTTACGTTACCCTTACAGCGGATTCGTATAAACCCAGTAAATCCTATACCTCTCTATAAATCTTTCCTTTCCTTTCCATAATTCTAGCTAATATAATTCTTCGGCCTTACTTAGTATAATTAACCTATAACTAGCCGCTTATATAGCTAGAATTTAGCGAATCCTACACGCTATATTAGTATAAAGCCAGATACGAGCGCGCTATTAGGCGGCGGCGGTCCTATAAACCCCGCTAAGCTAGCTAAGTAGACGGATAGAAGGATCACGAAAGCTATTAATATAACGCTTAGTCCCTTATAGGAATAGATAGCTTAATAATAAGAGCTACTTTAACGACTTATGAATAGTCTCGCGAACGCCTAGGCGCCGTAATAACCTACCCCTAACCTCGCGACCCCTTAGAGGGAGCCCCTATAAACACTCCTATAGAATCGGTAGCAGGCCCTCCTACCCCGGCGACCTCTACTCCCCCCTAAATCAAAGTCCCCTAAGAGCCACGCCTGCTATATACTAAGCCTCTACTATACCCCGCGAAGTTTAGTAAAAGGCGAATAGAGTACGCGACCTAGTTATAGTAGATATATAATAAGTTTTAGCTAAATAAACACTTATTTAATAACTAAGCCGAAATATAGTATTATATTAACTTATACCTAGAAGGGAGTGCTTAGTAAGTAGTATTAGCCTTTTACGCTACTAGGGGGCTAGGAGGTACCCGCGACCCAGAATCGTTCCTTACCTATCTAGACCGTATATATAAGGACTAGAATAAATAGCCTCGCGCGGCCCTCGCGCTACGCTCCCTCCGATAGCGTAAGGAATAAACCTTCGCGTAGTTCCTACTAAAATTTAAGAAATAGATCGCCTAAGTAGGTGGTAGGAAATAGGTAGACTTAGTAAAGATTACTTTCCTTAAGGGAGCCCTAAGTTAGAAGCTATATAGCGCCTTAGTTACCGCGACGTTACCTTATAATTACCTAAGCTAGGTTACTAAGGTCTAGGGTATCGCCTAGAAGCTAGAGGGTCTACGCCTAACTAACCGGAATACTTATATACCTAATCGAACCCGGAAGTAAAAGATTAACCCTAATAAAGATATTATAATAAGCGGGATTAATTAGGTCCTACCCGACACGACTCTAGACCGACCTCGCGATAACCGGGAGTACTAGGGGTATAAGAAGAAGGGATATATCCGTATAAACTATAAATCCTAGGATAAGGGCTTAAAGGCTAAGGGCGCCCGCGTAGCAAAGGTCTAGGCTAAGGATAGCGACGTCCTTTCAAGTTCGGATAGTTCGGATAATAAAGAGTCGGGAAAAGAATAACTCTAATATAAAAACGGTATTAAAGCCGATAGCCGCCCTATAGCAGGAGTAGGAGGCGTTCAAACACCTAGCTAATAGCGACTTAGCCCTAATATTAATCTGAGTAAATAAAATATATATATATACTCTTATAGATACGGGTTATAACTACTACGCTACCATAAATAAACGCTTTACTTAAAGACTTTAGTTACTATTAGTCGATAAAAGAAAACGACTACTAAAAGGATTCTCGGATACGTCTACGCTGGCCACTAGTGCCGGGATCGCCGTGTTAAAGCTTAAGATTAGCGGCTATATATAATAAGTCTTCGCCTATATAATAAAAGAACTAGATTAGGATATATTCCTAGGAAAACCGTGGCTAGAATATAACGACGCGACGTTATATATTATAGGCTTAGGAGCGGTGTTTACGGCCACGATATAACGGATAGAAAGGCGATTAAAGGGAAAAGAAAGAGACGAGTTTAATACCTTAATCCGGGCTGTTAGTATAGAGGATATTAATAAGGCCCTCCGTAAAAAGGAACTAATAGACCCTCGGGACTATATCCTAACGAATATACTATAAGAGTTCGGCGACCTCTTTACGCCTAATAAGGCTAACGACTTACCTCCCTACCGACTAGGCGTGAACCACGAAATCACCGTAAAACGAGGTCCCGATAGACTCGAGCCGACCCTACTATAGGGGCCCCTCTACGGTATATTAAGGGAAGAGTTACTAATACTCCGGAAAACGCTTAACGACCTAATAGATAAAGGATTTATATAAGCTAATAGCTTAGCGGCTACCGCGAGAGTCTTATTCGTAAAGAAGCCAGGGGGCGGGCTACGCCTTTACTATAATTATAGAGCCCTAAACACGATTACCTAGCAGGATCGTTACCCCCTCCCCCTAATTACTAAGACCCTATATAACCTAGCTAACGCTAAATAATTCACGAAGCTCGATATAGTCGCTGCCTTCTATAAGATCCGTATAGCCCCCGGGCATAAAAGCAAAACGGCCTTTAAAACGCGCTTCGGTTTCTTTAAGTAGCTAGTATACTCCTTTAGACTAAGCGGCGTACCCGCTACCTTCTAACGCTATATTAACTAGACCCTATAGGAGTTCCTTAACGACTTTATTATAGCCTTTATCAACGATATCTTAATCTACTCGAGTAGATCTTATAGGGACTATAAGACGAAGGTCTGACTAGTGCTATATAGCCTTATAGATACCGGCGTAAACCTAGACCCGGCTAAGTACGAGTTTAGCGTAACGATAATAAAATACCTAGGCTTTATCGTTATAGTGGATAAGGGACTATCCTACGACCCTAAGAAGTTAAAAGCTATCCGTAACTAAGAGGCTCTTACCTCTGTAAAAGGAGTGCAAAGCTTCTTAGGATTCGCGAACTATTACTAGATATTTATCTACAACTTCGTAGGTATTATAGCCCCCCTTATAGTATTAATAAGAAAGGACCGGCTCTTTAGGAGGGGGGCCAAAGAAGACGCCGCCTTTAAGAAACTAAAATAAGTCTTCTAGATAGAGCCTGTCCTATAGTTATAGAACCTAGACTATAAGACTATATTAGAAACTGACTACTCGGGCTACGCGTTAAGTAGTATCCTATTCTAAGTAGATAAGCTAGGATATTACTACGTGGTTATATATTACTCGCGTAAGCTTACCCCGGCGGAGTATAACTACCCTATCCACGATAAGGAGGTATTAGTAATTATAAGCTATATACTCGCCTAAAAAGCAGAACTAACTAGCTATAAGTAATTCACGGTACTATTAGACTATAAGGCCCTCGAGTACTTTATAACTAAACGGTCCCTTACTAAAAGGCAAAGCCGCTAGGCCGGCGAACTAGCCTAGTTTAACTTTATACTAAAGTACTGGTAAGGTACTAAGAACTTCGCGGCGGAGACTCTCTTCTATTATAAACAGGACGCCCCGAAGGATAGCTCGGATAACCGGGAATAAGGACGGGTAATTTAATTAATACCTAACTCCGTAATCCCCAAAATAATCTCTAAGCCGACGATATAAAGGAAATCCGTTAAGCGTGTCTTTAAAGTAAATAAAGACCTTTAACGACTTTAGGATAAGACTATAATAACTAACACCTAGTACTAAGGGGTCCTCGCCGCGATTATTATAAAAGCTTATAGCTTTAACCTATCCCTTACACTATAGCTATAGATCGCGGAGTATTCCCTTAACCCCGTAGAATATATAACCTTCTAGGATCGTCTCTAGGTTCCGAGCTCCGGAGAAGACTCGCCGCTAAGGGGACGCTTAGTATAGGCGATCCATAACTCTGCTATTAGCGGCTACCCGGGTAAGGAGAATATAATCGCTATAATAGCCCGATAATTCTTTTAGCCTAATATAAATAAAGATATACGGAAGTTTATCTATAACTATAATCCGTATAATAGGAGTAATTAATAGCGGAATATAAAGCGCGGATTACTAAAACCACTATTTATACTAAAGCGAATCTATAGCCACCTCGCGATAGACTTTATAATAGACCTACTACTTACTAATAAGGATAAGGCGCGGTTCCTATAAGTAATTATAGACCGGCTAATAAAGTTAGTAATATTAAAAGCGATAAAAATAATAAAAGCGGAGGCCTACGCGGAACGCTTCCTAAACTACTACTCTAGGTTCTACGGTATACCCCTCTCGATTATTAGCAATTAAGGCTCGAACTAGACTAAGAGGTTCTAGTAACACTTCTATAAACTTATAAGGATCGAGTAGCGACTTAGTATAGCCTACTACCCTTAAACCGATAAAGGACCTAAAAGACTAAACTATAATATCTAGGCCTACCTCCTTGCCTTTATATACTATTCTTAGGACGACTAGGGTCGCTTATTACCTGGTATATGGTTATTACTTACTAGCAGGAAAAGCTTAATAACCTAGCTAAGCCCTTTCTTCTTGGAACACGGGTTCCACGTCGACCCTATCTAAATCCATAACCCTATACCGTATACCTAAAAGAAGCCGCCGCTTATAATCTACTAAGTTACGTATAAAAGGCTATAGAGTTTATATAGGTAGCTATAGCCTTAAAGTAGCTATAGGATAAGGAAACCGCGAATAAGTGGCGACTCCCGGCGGAGCGCTTCGAAGGAAGAGACCTTACCTAGCTTTCTATAGCTAACTACTCCACGCCTAGGCCTTCGAAGAAGCTAAGCTGGCTATACTAAAAGTATAGAGTAATAGAAGTAATTGACTCCTATATTATTAAGTTAGACTTGCCCTTAGGAATATATCCTTGCTGTTATATCGATATCCTAAAGCGAGCTAGCTATAACCCCCTCCCTAAATAAGTCGTAATCGACCTATAGCCTAAAGCGATCCGAGACACCCTCTACGGTAATAAAGAGTAGGAGGTAGAAAGTATCTTATACGCATGGAATAAACGGCGAGGTCACGGCGTGCGACGCGAAGTATTGGTATACTAGGCAGGATACGTAGAACCCACCTAGGAACCACTAGACGCTAGAAAGGATACTATAGCGTTAGATATTATTGATATTATACTTATAATAAGTAATAATCATAATAATCATAAGTATAATATCTAAGTTAAAATAAACAGTATATAGTTATAGCTTTATAACCAGCTAAACCTATACTATAATACTATACGTGTTATACGTGTATATATATTTGGCTTATAATATATGTTTTATAAATATACTAGGTATCGTAAATACGATATCTTGGCTATTACTTAAGCTAATAAGGTGGCGTAATAACCGTCGCGTAGGCTGTTAACGTAACAGTCGCCACCCAATCTTTCAGGGTATTTTACCAGCCCCGGATCCAGAAAGAAATCCCAGAAGTCAGTTCTTTACACATAACACATAACTACGCGTTTACGTAATAAGCAGTAATCCTACGATTCTACGAATTCAACAGCTATTTGCTTGATTTTCCTCTCTTCCGCGCGTACAGCCTACTACTCGTAGCCTGATATATTAAAAGATATAGTCAAAGTAAAATACAGTCCCGCTAATAAGAATAACGGGCCTCTATAAAACTATACTATAAGTAATACACGAAAATAAAAAGACCTTAATATAAGGAGAGGACGACCTTTAGTTATAAGTTAATTAAAAGGAGGGAATTTACCGGCCCCTATACCGGTTCCTAAAAAGGCAGATAATATCACCGTAAAGGACTTTAATTAGCGGTATTACTACCTAAGCCGCCCTTATTACTATTACAACTATTACCGGTAGCAGGATTACCACCTCCCTAAAGGGCGGTAAGAATACCCTTTAGGAGGCGCGTTATCGCGGCGCCCTAGTCGTAAACCTCCTAGCGGAGGGCCTCCACCTCGCGGCGGAGACCCTCGCTATTATTAACGGGGGCGGAGGCGGTATTAGCGGTGGTGGTAACGGCGGGAGTGGGGGCTACCTTGGATAAGGAGGCGTAGTAGTCGTTACGAGCCAGTTTATAGGCCTCGCGGAGCTAGACCAGAGTTAGTAGCGACACAGGAAAATATATAAAAGATATTTATATCGTTATCGTCTAAGCTATCGCGTATAGCACGACCCGCGTCGACTAAGGGCTTAATAAAATACATAGTGGCGGCGGGGAGCTAAGAAGTTAGCTATAGCTATTTAGCCTAAGGATCGTAAAGAACTTATAAGGCTGTATATATAGGAACCGACGGCCTATTCGCAGCACTTAGGGTTACTATAGGCCACGCTAGGCCCGGATAAGTTATAGTATATCTAATTAAATTTTATTTTAACGCCTATAATACGATCGGTATAGGGATAATATTAGGTCTCGCGGCGGCGACCGGGAGGGTAGGAGGGGCCGCGCTATCTCTTATTAGGCGTGGCCGGCTATTAGAGTATTAATAAGGCCCCCGTAGCTAGGTATAAAGACGCATCGTATACCTTATTATTACTAGGGCGCTTACCGGTGCTCGCTATTATAGTAATAGCCTCCTCGGCTATTTCCTAGGTAAAGGGGGCGGGGGAGGCGATATCGCTAATAGCTAGCTACTCTTCAATAGTGCCCTCGCGGGCGTAGCGGGCGCTATAGCGGGGCGCGGATATTTAAACGCACTCTATTAGCTATAACCTAACTAGATTAATATAAGGACTTATTAGGAGACTTATAATAGTTAATTAAATAGTTAAAAGGACGTTATTCATTAAATTAATAAAAAAGACTATAAGTATAGAACGACTACGCCGCGAGTTAGCGGAGAATAATATAGCCCTAAGTATATAATAAGCGATAAAGCTTACTACTAAAATAACGTTATAGGCTTATAGAGGAAGCATTAACTATAAATAAAAAACTGGGCAAAGCTACGCTTATACTATAATATTAAACTATAGAATATTATAAAAGTCTATAGAGCTTATTATAATAGTCTACGAATAAAGAAGAAGGAGTAACCGGGCGTTTTTATTATAAAGGGTAAGCGCTCGGTGTAACACGGAATACTAGCGACTTAGGTGGAAAGTCGCTATAAATACCGCGCGACTCGAATATATCCGATATAAAGGAGGATATACGCTTTCCTCGTGACGCGTTCAGGTAATAATAGGTTCGGCGCTCAGGTATTACGGCCCCGGAAAGGGGGGGAGGGGAGTAATATCACGGGTTAACCCCTTAAAAGTATAGTTCCGGTATAAGGCCGGAACCGCTAATTAGCACGCAGATCCAATGCTCAGACCTCGCGCTACCCTTACCGCGGATTCGTATAAACCTAGTAAATCCTATACCTCTTTATAGATCTTTCCTTTCCTTTCCTTAATTATAGCTAATATAATTATTCGGCCTTACTTAGTGCGATTAACCTATACCTAGCCGCTTATAGATATCTCCTTTAATAAGGTAGTAACCCGCTTTAACCTATCCTGCTTAGCGGCGGTAATTTTCTTATTATTACGCCGCTTAGCCCGTATACTCTTACTAGACCTATAGGTGGTCTCGGCCTTATACTTACTAATAGTTACTTCTAAGATTTACTAAGCTTAAAGCATAGCTTCCTATTATAGCTATTAGTATATAATTAGACGCGGGATAAAATATACTTATAACACGGGCTTTATTAAACCCGCCGGGCCGCACCTTAGTGGCCTTTAGGATATTCTATAAGACTTTGGCGGCAGCCTTACCCGCTATTAGTAACTAGTTAACTGTTAGTATTAAAGGGACCATGGAGTGGTCTATAGCGGAGGGAGTATAAGCGTACATTAAGGTATAAACGACTATTATTAGCCTAATAGTAGTGGTATTTCCCTGACTTCTTTTAAAAGTTATATAAGTAAGGAGTTAAATATAGGCTAATAATAGAATACGCACTAGCACTATAACGGTATAACCTATACGAGATAGTGCCTATATTCTTTAAGTTTAAATCGGCTAGATACCTGGTATACCGTAGGTATACCGTTTATAAAGCCTCACCCTTACCTGTATTAATAAGCTTAGCTATACTAGAGGTAGCGTTATTAGCGGCCGGGGCGTTAGCGGCGGCGGACATCTTCTAACGTTTACTAGGAGTCCTAGCTACACTATTACTACTAGTGGCGGCGCGTTTCTTATTGCTTTTAGGAGCTATAGTGAATAGACGATGCTATAACGGGATTTAGCTTATATTCTGACTATATGTTAAACGGTGAGGGGAACTTATAATAACGCGAAATAAAGATAGCTATAATAAGAGAATAAGGCTAGAGAAAAAGATCGGAGTTAGTAAT
The DNA here is from genome assembly GCF_042370955.1 of Sodiomyces alcalophilus JCM 7366. Taxonomy (NCBI): domain Eukaryota; kingdom Fungi; phylum Ascomycota; class Sordariomycetes; order Glomerellales; family Plectosphaerellaceae; genus Sodiomyces; species Sodiomyces alcalophilus. The sequence goes on along the minus strand of NW_027263540.1, from coordinate 2,268,832 downwards.
AAGACGCGACGTAGATCGATAAAGAGAATAAAGTTATATAAAGCTATCGTCGGCTAGTTCCGACTCTATTACGGAGTAGGGTAGGATTACTTATAATACTGGGTATCTGATTTAACCAAGTTAATTAGAATAGAATGAAGAGGGGAAAATAATAAGAATATAATTATAGGAAAAACAGAATGGGATCCATAAGGCTAGGTGAAAGTAGTCTCCTGTTTTACTTATATAAAGGAATAATAAAAGTAATACTATAATTAAAAGGAACGACTACCCTAGTATTATAATAAAGGCAGTTATACGCTAATCTTATTAAAGATATTCGGGATAATAAAGTAGTTGGTAAAGGATTAAATGACGACTAGAATAGACTTATTATAAAGGATGATATTCCGGAATAGGTAATTAAAGGGAGGAATATAATGCGTAGATTAGGCTAGAGTTATAATAGAGTTATTAGGCAGATTGGGGTAGGGATGATATAAAAGTATATCGGTTTAGAGGAAGACACGGGAATATTAGATTAGTATTAAGATTTCCGGGACGGAAGCTATAAAGACGGGGCGCCCTATTAGGTGCCGGACCTCCGGTACCTAAGTACCGGATAGTACGAGTTGTAAGAGGGTTCTAGACCGGGGCGGATTATAGATAACTATAGAGTATCTGGTCCGGGACCTGACTTAACGCTAGATATAACGTGGTTAGTACCGGGGTATAAGTCGAGTTATTAGTATGAGCTAATAGATAATAATCGATCGGGCAGAATAGACTCTTATACTAGACTAAAGCTGGCTAGTATATATATAAGCAAGGGTAGATAGCCGCCCTTAGGATAAGGAGGCTAGCGATTAATTTAACTTTTTAGCACCCCCTACCTTTTACCTTAAGTGTCATCACGTCCTGACCACTATGTGCCTTTGTCCTAATTCTCTTTTTACTTTTCGCGATTACCCACTTAATAGGTCGTTCCTAGGGTTAATATATAGTCTATCAGATCTTTTAGGACGTATATTAAGGTTATATATAGTTAGGACCGAACCCGGATATATTTAATTAAGTTCGAGGTACTAGATATAGACCCTAATAGGTCCTAAGTTATCCTTAGTATATACTAGTTAGTAGAATATAACCCCGTTGCCTTTTTCCGGTCCGGCGAATAGATATATTAACTTTAGTAAAAGGACCTTTAAGGAGTCCCGGGTCAAGAAGAGTTAAAGAAGGCGAGGGAGTATATATAGCTTGTTATTCGCCTTATAAAGCCCGGTACTGCCCGTATTAGCTAAGTTATTAGTATAAAGTAGGAGGCTATTAAGGAAAAAAAGGATATATTACCTAATAGTCCTTTCATCTCTATTATCTAACCGACCTATCGCTACCTATACCCCCTATACCCCCTAACCTAACCTGACTAGCTAAAGAGATTCTAGAATATCTTAATCCCGGGCCGTATTAAGAGTTACTAAATAAGGACTAAAGAAAGGCGAAGCCGTCACTATACAGAACGACTTAGGCAGTATAAACTCGGATAAGTCTTCGACGATAGGAGTACTTAAGACCACGAAGTATATATAACTAAAATCACATATATATAATAAGGAGACCTTTAAAAGAGGTTCTTACAGGTACATACTACTCTAATTAGGGTAATATAGTGAAGAAAGGCGAAGCCGTTACTATATAGAACGGCTTAGGCAGTATAAACTTGGATAAGTCTTTGATAATAGGAGTGCTTAAGAGCACGAAGTGTATATAACCAAAACAACACATGTAATAAGGAGACCTTTAAAAGAGGTTCCTGGAGGTCCGCGCTGCTTTAATCAGGGTAACGTAGCTTAAACGAAGTGAATATAATAAACGTGGTAAAACTTGGGGTTAAAAGGATAATAATTATATAGGATAATAAGTATCCTTTGTGTCCGGGTGGCGTCGCCACGTATACATAATATATAAGATAAATGAAAAACCGCGCTTCTTATAACGTTATATGATATCCTAACGATATAACACTAGGTCTCCGATCCACCCCTTTATAATCGGACCTAGTTATCTTACTTCTATCCTCGTGGCTATAATAACTCTAAATATAATTAGGTTAGCCTGATTAAGCTAAATATAATCTATTAGAACTATTCTAAAACTCACTTACGCTTACGGAGAGTCCGTCCGCCGGTTATATACTCCTCCTTCTCGCTATATACTTACTCCGTAACGGCTATAACTATATCCTTGTCCCACTTAATTCCAGTATTATACTATAACTATCCTTTTTAGGGAATCGCGTATAAAGGCGGTATATACAAAGAACTGTTAACGGCGGTATCCTAAAGTATCGCCTAGTAAACACTATTATATAAATAAACCTAATTATCTTAGGAGAAAAAGCTAGGTCTAATAAGGCTAATATATAAGTATATAGGGCGAGGGATTTATAGTGTATAGAATTATTGACTATAAGATAATTCGATACCTTTATCTTACTCCTCTATACCCTTATTCTATTACCTTATATATTAATCTTCTAAGGCTTTACTAAGATCTTTTTCGGGGATATCTAAATAATCTCGTAGCTATTTTAGTTAATACTAGTAAACTTGAAAGATTTAGAGGACTTAAGAGTCTTCTTAGGACTCTTCGTGACCATAGTAATCTTCTTAGGCATAACCGGTGCTAAGGGCTTCTTAGAGATAGCCTTAGGTGTGTTAGGATATACCGGGATACTAGTATCTTTCTTAGGCTCTTATGACCTAGGAGTACTCGTAGTTAGAGCCTAGGTCTTTTTTGTTCAGCCTAATTAGAGGAACCAGGGGTAGCAGGCTTAGACTTAATAAGACGTTTATTATTAGGAGTAAAACATATAGTCTTAGGAGGTAGCGGTAAAGGGGACTAAGGGACTACTGGGACCGCTTGTATCGTCTAATAGCTAAAACCAAGGATTACTCTAATATAAGATAGCTATGCTTCCTTAATATAATAAGTATAAGCTAGGCTATTATTCCTATAGTAACGTCGCTATATGAACCGATAAACCTTTAACCTTTAAGGGAATAGGTATCCCTCTAGGATAATGGCTTATATCTACTCGATAACAAAGAGGCCGTATAAGTAATTATCTATCTAGCGGGGACCGGAAATAATATAGAAATAACGAGTAAGGCTCGAGACGGCCTTATTAGATATATTAATACTACGTAACTATCCTATAGCATACTTAAATAACTATAAAAGGCGATCTTTAGTATTATTAGTATTCTAAATACTATTATATATATATATATATATACACTATATCTCTTGATCTACAATCAGACTAATAAAGTGATTCTTAAAGTAATAAATAGTAAGAATAAAACGACTTCTGTTAATACGGTTACTTTCCCTGAGTGGCTAAGGAGAGTAGACTATTATACGGCTATTCAGCTTCTAGTAAGGTATAACACTGATCTAGGCTATAGGACGGGTATCCTCTTATCTACGCTTTGATATAGCGCGTATTATATCTTTTAGACTACATCTTTAGAGCTATCTCTGATTTATAAGGTTATAGTATATGCTTAAAAAAGACTATATTACCGGGTAAATATCTCCAAGTCCTTCGCTAAACATGCTTACTATAGGAATATAAGGCAGTATTATATTAATCGTAGCAGCGTTAAGTTCGCTATCCATAGCATTCTTAAGGAGGCGTTAGACTACGCGTATATTATCTTCCGGCTACTAGGAGAAACGTAGAAAAGGAGCGGCGTTATCTAAGACGTTAAATAAGCGATACGGTAGTCCTTATATAAGGAACACCTATCGGCTATTATTAGGGTTATTAATACGGCGGGGGCGTATAGTCTTATTAATAGTAACGCAGGTAGCGGGCACGATATTAGCGGTAAGAACGGGACCGGCGGGAGCCGGCTCCTAGTAATTAATAGTAGGGGATACGGATATTCTGAATATCTCTGTTAGCCTAATCACGGTAATATATAGGCAGGGGGATACAGGAAAAGTGCTTAAGGGCAGCAGGGTCAATAAATAGCGAAGAAGCGGATAGGGAGTAAGTTAGAAATAAACTTAACGATATAGGAAAAGAGAGGAAAAGAGGGGAAACGAGTTAATAGGAGCTAGTAACAGGGGATATATATCCTCTATCGATATCTAATATTGCTAGGCGGTGCCTCTCTTATAAGACTAGCTTTAACTAGAGTTTCCTTTACGGCTACTAGTTAAATAGGGTCGTGATTATTAAAGAAAGGGTAATCCTGATACTATTTATGGTTTTCGGATAAAGGTAACTTTGATAAATTGGGCGTAGGGTCTAAATACGGAAGTCGGCTTACCGTGGAACCGATCTAATGAGATAAAAAGATTAGATAGCATCTTTTCTATTATACTTATAATCGCGACTACGTAATAAAGCGACGTAAGGAAGGTAATCGCGAATCACACTTAAAGCCTAATCTTTCGGTAACTTAACATAGGCTATTTATTTAACTACGCCTCCTTAAGTTACTAAAACTATAAATCGCTAGGCTATGTTACCTACCTTCGAGGGATATAAGGCGGAGAGCTGCCGGCTAAAGGTATATCTTTCGGGCTCGGCGTCTTTATATTGTTATACAATTAGATACCGTATTATCCCTAAACTTCTTATTAATAATAATTATAAGATTATAGATGTATCCACTAAAGCGTTAATTATAGGGCTTAATAACCTTAGCTTTTATAAGTATAAAAAAGCCGTGGCTTATTAAGAGTTAGTTTATCCTATACCGTGCTTCCATAACGGGCTGGCCCCCTAAGGGGGCTAAAGCGGCAGCTCTTGTTTCGGCCGTTTATATAAAAGCATAACCCATCTACTACGCGGGTAAAAGAGTACGTATTACTCTAACTGCCTATTAAAGTAACGGGCTGCGTTATCATCAGATTCAAGTAAGGAGTGAAGGAAGCTATTATAAGACGAACAAAGAGGTCTACTAGTAGACTAAGGGAGGGGGTATTTTACTAAGATTATTCGTTAAGTTCCTTTAAGAAGATATAGGCATAGAGGTCTCTACTTATGAACCTCTGGGTGCCACTTAATAAGAAGGTATTGGTTATATAATCTCCTCTTAGAGTAACTAAGGGACCTTTATAAACAAGGTAGCCTTACTATAAAGGCTACCCCCCCCTTTATATACTCTAAGCTAGCTCTCGTATTCTAAATACACGATATGCCTTCTTTAAACACGAAGCCACCTAGTAGTTAACACGTAAGCCTCTAGAACCTCTTCACGAGAGGTCTCTATAGCTTACGCGATAAGCTCGTACTAAGCACTAGTAGGAAGGCCAGAGACTTATAACACGAATTAACAAAACCTCTTTATTCCTCTTATAGATTACCCCCCCTTCTTTAACTCCTGCCCTTAGGAGTAATAGAGGTCTAGAGGTAATAAAAAAGAACGACTCCCTTAGCTCGGCCACTCTTCTATATAAAGAACTCTGCTTAATCTAGGAACCTCCTTTTATACCACCTATAGAATAACACTACCCTTAAAGTAAGTATTAAAGAATAAAAGATAAAAGTAAAAGATAAAAAGAAAACCGGATAAAGCTTATAAATATAAAGATTGCTTTTAATACTATACGGATAAACGTGATTATAAAGAATAAAGTGGCTTAATAAAGAGGATTATTCTAAGAGAACCTAACTAAAGACCGATATTATAAATATAAAGGTCCTATAAAAGTAAAGAGACCACTACTAAGAACCGTTCTAAAGGATTCTATTATAAACTCCTAACTTATCGTCTAATCTTTAAATAACCTATATAATACTCCTTTACGTACTAGAGGCCTATAACTATAACCTATAATATATAAAGCTAGAAAGCGCTTCTAAAGAGGGAAGTTATAAGATATAAGTAAGGCTAACTCGATAAGAGATTAGACTGCTAAGCACCTATAGGTAATTCCTAACTTATCTATAAGAACTTTTCGTTAACTTCTAACTTTATTATTTTTCTTCGTTTTAGCTATCTTCTATCTTTATAGTTTTTATAACGTTAAATAACTATATATATAAGTTAATTCTCTGCTAGTAGTATAAAGCTGTATATATAGCTTAAAGTCTCTTATTAACTTCGCGGAGTCGGTTATCAGATTCGAATTTATTCCTAGCAGTCGGGTAGTAGGAAGTGATAGTTAGAACTAATATAAAAATAGTTTATTATATAATAATACCGCCCTTAAACGTCCCTTAATATAAGTGCCGTGATAGTGCCCTATACGTGACCGTTACTAATATCGTGAAAGTTATAATACTTAATATTAGCAACGTTAAGAGTAAGGCCGCGAAGGCGGCCTATAAGCTAGCTAAGAAGAAGGCGTGTAAGGTGGCTAAGGCTATTAAAAAGTCCTACGGGGTAGGTAATAATAACGCTAATAATAGCGTTAAATACTTAAATGGAACGGGTAACGTTAATTTATAATAAGCGGGGCTAATAAAGGCTATAAAGACGAGCACCACAAAGAGACTGCTACGGCCGTGGGCGATGATACCGCTATAAGTAATACTAATAATAATATTATTACTAGTAATAAAGATAACGGTGCGGGTAGCTACTAGAATGCCACCTATAATAACGATACTAATATAGCGAACAAGGCTCCCGAGCCTCGTGTTATACATAAAAAGGTAAACAGACTCGAGGTTATAATACTATATAGCCGGTATACACGTTAATAGCTTAAGTCAAAGCTAGATAATAAAAGCCGTACAAAGATTAAATTCGCGGCCTGCCGTGATAGCGTGGCAACGTCGTTTAAATACCAACAATACTAAGTGCGTAAGTCAAAGTATTACTAAGTTATAAGTCTGCTACTCTAACAGACTACTAAGTAGGTATTAATATAAAGGAAACTAGCTCTCCGTTAATACTACTCGGGTAGCTACCGGGCTATAGAAGATTCTCCTAAAGGCCATCGAGGACGGCGGTTTAACTAACCGGGAGCGGGTATATCGGACTTAAAACGTGGTACCCTATTACTGCTAACTATGTAATAGGTTAAAGCTCTAACTAACTAAACGAAGCTCAGTAAAGCCCTATCGGAGTTTAAAGAAAGAAATCGTGATAGGGCTAAGGATAGGGCTAACAAAAGGCGCCGGGCCGAGTAGAAGGCGGCTAAAACGGCCAAGAAACGGGCTTAAGCTAAGTAAGAATAGCGGGATAAGATATCTGATTTTGCTTAGCGTATTGCCTATAGTCTAGAATACCTGGTATAATAGGCTGAATAGGAGGACGAGTAATAGGAGTAGGAAAGGGGGGTACTAGGCACTATAAGTGCTATACTATAAACAACGGAGATAGGTTTTTCTTTTTTTTCTTTTTTTTTCTTTTTAGAGTGCTAAGATACTAATGATTAACGGTGCTGCTACTATATAGTAGACCTATACTAATAACGACTAACGGACTTAACGCGGCGTTTAACTATAGTACAATTCTAAGAGGGAGTCCGGTAAGTGGCTTTTAGGCTCCTAAGTATAATCTTCGAATCCGTACTCCGCCTACTTAATAAGATACTCGCGGCGTTTCTTCTTATAACGGTGACTAAGGTTTTTTTTAACTTTATATTTATCCGACTTTTAAGGCTCGACGTTAACTTTTATAGGGACGGGTAAAGGCTAACTATCGCGAGAGACCTAAGGTTCTAAAAGCGAAATAGGGAAGACGTTATAAATCTTTATAAATAAAGGGAGTTCTAACCGGTAAGCTAACCCCTGGTTACCTATGATACTAATAACTTTAAAGGGACTAAGGTACTTATCGGAAATCTTACGACTTAGTCGGCCTTACTTAATATTCTTCGAAGAAAGCAACACGTAGTTACCTACTTAGAAGTGCTAATATATACGACCGGTATTATAATAACGTTTATAGGTCCTTTACGCACGCTATATAAGGACTTATATAGCTTAACGGTTTTATACTAGGTAACCGGTATACTATTTAGCTTAGGCAGCGCGGAGTTCCCTAGACTTAGGTAACTTAATCTTATCGGGGCCTCGGGGGTTAAATCCTATTAGGGTAAAGGCGGGAGTTTAATAAATAGCGGAATACCAGGCTCTATTATACGTGAACTAAGTAAGGGATAACTTTTCTACTTAGTCGTCCTACTAAAGGTAATAGTAGGATCGAAGGTAATATTCTAAGTTCTAATTCTAACGTTCCGTCTAACCATCGGTCTATAAATAGAAGGCGGTAGATAACTATCGGTAAATACCGAGACGGCGATAAAGGGTGGTCTAAAACTTACTAGTAAAGAAGAAGCCTTAATCGGAGATAACCCTATTAAGGAGGCCGAAAATACTAAAGACGCGTAACTATAAAAGTTCGGCGAGCCTATCTGCTAATAACCCGCTACTATAAGGGATATATAGGGCGTACTTAGTTAGATAGTAAATAATAACTAATACTATATCTCTTTTTTTACCCTAATAAGTAACCGGGGGGAGGCTAGTAATAAAGTTAATAGAAATCTCTTAAAAAGAATAGCTTAGAATAAGAGAACTAGTAAGACGGCTATAGGGCTTATAGTGCCTAGGCTTAGTACGGTAATAGATAAGATAACTCGGGATAAACTTCTTAATATCTTAGGATATAAATTCCTAAAAGAAGGTATCGGAAATACGCTTATTAGTTATGCCTATATTATAATAGCTAGCGGTAGGGGCGTCGTGAAGGGCTTATATAACTATATCTCAAAGACCGGACTCATCGTGGATAAAAAGATAATCACGAAAATAGACTATACTATTAGTATCCTAGGTTTACTAGATAGGTAGTTTATTATCGGTAGAATAAAAGGGGTCGTCTTTCTATGCTTTAATAACTTCCTCCCTTAGACTTAGCAGAGTAGGCTTCTCTTTATTAGCGAGTTTTAGGAGGCTAACGACGAACTTCTTTATAAAATCTTTAACTAAACGGGGCCTTTCTTAATCGATTTTAGCAGGGTTAATAGTATACTAGGGCTTTCGGGATAGTCTATTAGCAGGGTTCTAGATACCCGGATAATAACGAATTTCGAAATTATAAACGGCTAACTCCTTTAACTAGCGGGTATACTATACCTTAATATAAGGCTTATTTAAGAGGTAGCGATAGTTTAAATTATTAGTAAGGACTTTAACTAGGGTTTAGGCGTAGGCTATATAGTATCGCTAATAATAGAAGGCTTTATAATAGCTATAAGCTTAGTATTAAGGGTTAGGTAGTTTAACTTAGCTCCTCGAAGCTTACGGGAGAAGAACGCGACGGGTCGCTAAGTGCGGTCCTTTAGTTAGCTAATAATTACGCTAATTACGAAGTTAGAGGCGTCTAGCTTAATTCGAATCGGAAGACGGGGGTCGAAATAGCGAAGGACGGGGGCGTCTTAGAACATATCTCGGAGCTTCTCGAAAAAGGCTCTTTATTTATCGGAAAGGGTGAATACCCCTAGCTAACCACCCCTTTTTAATAGGTCGGCAAGTGGTCTAGCTATCTTAGAGTACCCCTTAATAAAGCGGCGGTAGAACCTAGTAAAGCTAATAAAAACCTATACCTTATTAATAGAATTAGGCTCCTCCTACTCGCGAATAGCTTCTACCCGTATAGGGTCTATATAGACACTATTAGGCTTATAAATAACACTAAGAAACTCTACTTCCTAATACTTAAAGATATACTTTTCCGGATTCGCGTATAAAGACTAATCTCTTAACCTTTAAAGGACCTCGCGTATATATACGCGGTGGGTATCCTTATCTAAACTATAAATTAAAATAGTATCTAAATAAATAATATAAATAGTATCTATAAGACTATATGGTGCTTTATTAATATATCGCTAAAAACTAGTAAGGGTATTATAAAGTCTAAAGGGTATAACTAAATACTTAAAGTAACTATACTTAGTACGAAACATAGTTTTCTATTTATCCCCTTCTTTTATATATAGCCTATAATAGGTATCTTTTAAATCTAACTTAGTATATACCTTTGCTTTAGATAAGCGATATAAAATCTTATAATTTAAGGGGAGGGGGGTACGATCCTTATAAGTAATCTTATTAAGTCCTTTATAATCGATATAAAGACGAAGCTTACCTCTTTTCTTTAGGATAAAGAGTATAGGGGTACTAGCGGGACTAGTAGAATTTCGAATCTAGCCTTTAGCGGAGACGTCTTTAATATACTATCGTAGAGTTTCTAACTTTTCCTCGGTAAGGGTATAAATAGGGCTAAACGGTGGAGTCTAACCGTCTTCTAACTTAATAGCATGGTCCTACCTATAATACGGCGGGAGGCGACTAGCCTTAATAACGTTAAAGACGTCTATAAAATCTTAATACTATTTAGGGAAAAGGGACTCGGGTAACTTTAGGAGGGTATTAGGGGTAACGTCCTTTAGGGGGATATTAGGGTTAGGCGAAACGGAATCAGAATAGGTAATATGCGGAACGGAATTAGAACGGACGGCTATGTCGGAATCAGGAATAATAATACGGCCTATATAAAGGGTATCCTCCTACGGCGTTACTACTAAATTAACTAATCGGATAATTACGCGGGCGCGTTTTCTTTTTTTTATAATTTCTTTTAGGCTTTAGACTATCCCTCTTTTATTAATAGCTAATCTAAAGTCTTCTTTATCGATATAAGAATTCTAATAGCGGTCGGCCTAATCGATATAAGGGTTATAGGTAGTTAACTAGGGGATACCTAGAAGGACTTAAGAACCTTTAGTAAGGTCGATAATACGAAATAAAGTATGATATATATAAGTACGGCCCTAATTATCGGTAGCCTTAATAAATAAAGTAATAGACTTATAGGTATCTTTTTTAACTTCGGAAAGTCCCTAATTTAGGCGTTCTAGGGGGCTAGTTAGGTTAATACCTAGAGGTAAGGCGTGGCGGTTAATAAGGTTAATACTAGCTCTATAATCTATAGACGCGAGATATTATTTCTAACTACTACTTAGCCGTACTAGGAGATTAGTCTTAAAGGTCCTAATTTCTAGGGACGGCGAGCTAGGTAGGGACTAATCCTAGGGCACTGCTAATAGATAATTAGCTTAAACCTAACTAACGACTTATTTTTTTAAATTAACGGGCTAATCGTTAGGACTAGACTAAGGCGGGGGTATATAGCGGGTAGGCGGAGTATAAGTGTTATACGGCCGATAATTACTATTATTAGGCGTATTAGAAGCGGAGGTATTAGCGGACAACGAATTAGCTAATTTAGGGTATATAGACTTATAATAACCAAACTAATAATAATAGTAATATTCGACTTCTAAGAGAGGCTAGCGTTTAGTAGAGTCTTAGGAGGGACTCTCTATTAATAAGGTAGTAGGAGGACTATTAGAAAAAGGCTAAGTAAAAGCGGAGGTAGATACGGTAAAGGAGGACGAGGCGGCGGGGGTAGAGGTAAAGGGCTAAGAGGATCACGAGGTATTATTAATAGCTACGCCTTAACAGAAAGCTGGATAATAGGCTAAGGGGCGGCTAGAGGTAAGCGACTCGACCTTTATTAACCAGGATAAATTAACTTTCGCTTAATAAGCTAAAATATTAAGGTGCTTATAGTCGCGAGGGAGGCCACTAATAGTGATTTAATCGCGAAGGGGCTTTTATAGCTTTATAAGCATAAGCTATATACGCCACTTATTAGGGAACTCTAAGGAGACTTCGTTAAATAAAGAGTCTAGTCGATTAAGGAACTGGCTATAGGACTAGTTAGGGCGTTATATAGACTAATCTAAAAAGAGCTATTCCATAATAGATATCTTATAAGTATCGTGGTCTACTAGCTAGTTAGTAAGGAATTTATGAATATTAACTTATTAAGCGGGCTTCCCCCCTTTTATAGGGTTATAGACTCTCCGCTAGTAGGTATACTACCTAGACTTTATTAAAGGCGGGAGATATCTACTAGTAAAGTATACTTTCTGCCTCTTAGTAGTAAAGTAACGATAATCTAAATCAAACCTTTCTTATAGTTCCTCTACGAAGGTCTAGAATTAATTATAGGACTTACTATCCTATTTCGGATTAGGGTAATTAACTTTAGCCTAATTATTACGCTCCCGCCGCGGGGATAATAAATAATCTTAACTAGGGGGCGAAAAGGAGTCTTAATGGCGATAACGCTTCCGGCGGTCGGCTAGTGGATAGTCGTTATCTAGGTCTTCCCTATATTATAGACGCCGTAGCTTTTTTTCCTGTCTTTCTCGATCTTTTCAGCTAACGATCTATACTAGGATAGCTTTTAATTATTTATCGGTAAGCTTTTTAGGGGGAGTATCCTCCTACTAAGGGTTATAATACCCGACTAAATAATTAAGTAGGACCTAAGGTCGGGGTCTAGGGATAGCCGGGGGTAAGGAAGTCTCTTTTCCTTTCCTTTTTAGACTTCTTAATAACAGGTTAGAATACTTAACTTAAGGAGGGCGAGCCGCTTTTAAGGACTCTCCCTAAGTATAATAAGCTAATAGAGGGCGGAACCGTCTTATTAAACGATACGAGGATAGTATAGTAGCGATAGTAGTAGGACTAGGGGTTCTTAGAGCCTATTTATTAGGAGGTAAAGGACGGGATACTATTATAACGGCGTTCCTATTAGATTCTTTATAGTTAGAGGGCCGGTCGCTAAGTCCCGAGCTCTCGGGTTCTGGTTTAGGACTAAGAGGAGGACGGCGTCTAGGGCCTATATTACGATAGAAGGCGGGTTCCTACTAGGAGGATAATTAGTAAAGTGCTTAATCAAAGTCTCCTAATAGCTTCCGATAGTTGTTATACCTATATAGAAGGCGAGAACGAATAAAATATTATAGGATTTAAGTAAGGAGTAAAGGAAGGTACTATAAAGCGAATAAAGAGGTTTACTAATAGATTAAGGGAGGGGGTATTATACTAAGATTATTTATTAAGTTCCTTTAAGAAGATATAGGCATAAAGGTCTTTAATTATAGACCTCTGGGTGCTATTTAATAAGAAGGTATTAGTTATATAATCTCCTTTTAGAGTAACTAAGGGACCTTTATAAATAAGATAGCCTTGCTATAAAGGCTACCGCCCCCTCTATATACTCTAAGCTAGCTCTTATATTCTGAATACACGATAAGCCTTCTTTAAACACGAAGCCACCTGGTGGTTAACACGTAAGCCTCTAGAACCTCTTTACGAGAGGTCTTTATGTCTTACGCGATAAGCTCGTACTAAGCACTGGTAGGAAGCCCAGAGACTCATGACACGAATTGACAAGACCTCTTTATGCCTCTTATATACGTATAAAAGGGAATAGTGGATCCTAGCCTCTACCGAATCTTAGTTATCGGGGTACAACCCGTAATACTTCTAGTCTAAGACATAACTTATTATAGGTACGGTTAATAAGTATAATGTTCTTATAATAGTCTAACATATAGTAGTAAGTTCTTGTTACACTTTCTATTCTATTACCCTGATTAGGGTAAGCTGATATGATGATTATAGGCAAACTAGTACTCTATTTAGTATAAAGTGGCGTATAAGGGTAGCGCTTTATATATCGAACTGGATTTCGTGGGCTAAGTTATCTAACGTGACTTTAAGGCTATTATCGTAGGCCGGATTTAGGATACCCTACTAAATCTTATTAATAAAGATATAGAGTAGGATATATATTTAAGAAGGTAAGGTCGGGTAATAGTTTATCTCTATTATATCGCCGTGTGTTTATAGCTAAGGACTTTACTAGTCCTTAAAGGGAGTATATTATAAAGACTATAACCCGGGCTTATACGGTTAGAGTCCTAATTATCTAAGGGTTCGAGGTTATTAATAAGGTACTATGCTAGTGCTATAAGGAATAGTGGTCGGCTATAAGTAATCGGGTTAATAATAAGATTACTTATTCTTTCTTTAAGTCCGTGTTACTTTAACGTAATAATCGATTTCCGGACTATACTAACTACTGTTGTTATAAAATAGCTTATACGTATCGTGGTAATAAGGTCCGGAAGTAGTTCTATTAGTCTAATTAGAAGGTCGTATAGCCAGATAGCAACTACATGGGTATTAGTCACGCTAATCCTTATACTAAAGACTTATTAATACTGCTATAATCTGTATATAACGATAAGATATATCCACTATTTTTATCTCGGTACGGCGTCTTTATAGTAAGTACTATTACTCTATACGGTAAAAGTGCTTAGCAGATACACGATGTTTATAAAGGAAGGGGTCTTAAAGAATAGGACTATATAATAGCATAGGTCGCTATGTTAGCGTATAAATATAAAGACGATCTCGAAAAGTTCTATTATACTATTTACAATAACCTAATAAAAAGGGATCGCGAAGAGATAGTGGAGTGGTATTATATTCCCTTTATCTCTAGGGCTTAGGTTTAGCGGTATAAGTCGGAGGTATATAGTCTTAGTAATAGTGACTATAAGAGTAAGCCGGAGTAAGGTATAGATAGGTGATTCGGGTAGTAATTACTATAATCAGGGTAACCTTAGTGTATTTAGGATATTTTATTTCGGTGCGCTGCGTAAATAGGGTAAAGAAAAGGTAAATAAATAATAAATATATGTCAAGGATATGTGTTTACGGTATCTACTTAGTTGGTGTGTATAAACGGAAAATAAGAATAGTAAAATATAAATAAAAGGAACTAATAAATAAAATAATAGGTAGAAGGGCGTGGAATAGAATGATTAGGGTAAAAAGGGTAAAAGAAAAAGAAATAGGAAAAAGACCGAGTTAAGGAGTGCTAAAAGTGGTATTTTTATATAGGGGGGTAGTGGTTAGTTTTTAATAATAAGCAGATAGAAGTGCCTTATATATCCTCGGCCCTAATACTATATATAAGACTCTTATTAAATATAGTATTACCACGATTAGGTTAACTAGGTAGGAAGTAATAGTCCGGGCTAAAGTATAAGGTCCTTGTATATATAAGCGGCTAGTTATAGGTTAGTCTTACTAAGTAAGGCCGAATAATTATATTAGCTAGAATTAAGGAAAGAAAAGGAAAAGGTCTATAAGGAAGTATAAGATTTACTAGGTTTATACGAATCCGCGGGAAGGGCAGCGCGAGGTCTAAGCGTCGGGTCAATATACTAATTAGCGGTTCCGGCCTTATACCGGAGCTATACCTTTAACGGGTTAACCCGTGATATTACCCCCCTCCCCCCCCTCCCGGGGGCTATAATAACTAAGGACCGAATCCGTTTTATCTAAACGCGTCGCGAGGGAGGCGTGTATCCTCCCTTATATCGGGTAGGTTCGGGTCGCGTAGCGTTCACGGCGACTTTGCTTATAAATCGCTAACGCTCCGCGTTACGCTAAGCGCCTGCTCTTTATATTAAATAACGCCCGGTTACTCCTTCCTGTTTATTTATAAACTACCATAGTAAATAGCTTTATAGGCTTTTATCGTATTCCGTAGTTCGATATCGTGGTATAAGTATAGTTTTACCCGGTGTTTTATTTTTAGTTAGTTCTTCTTCCTATAAGCCTATAACGTTATTTTAGTAGTAAGCTCCGTTACTAGTTTTATACTAAGAACCCGGTCGCTCCTCGCTAACTCGGGGCGTAATAATCTCGCCCTTATAGGTTCTTTTTAGTTAATTTCGTAATTCGTATTATTTTATTTATTCTATTAACTATTATAAGTCCCACGATAAGTCCTTATATTAAGATAAAAGGGTTATAGCTAACGGCGAGTATATTAATAGCCGCCTCTTGCTATAATACCCGTAACGCCCGCGAGGGTAGTATTATTAAAGCCCCCGCCTCTAGTAATATCGCCCCCCCCCTCCCGCCTCCAGTAATAGGGAACAAAGTTAATCGGTTAAGAGTATAGCTAAGGAAGCTCTTATTAATATAGCGAATATAGGTAAGCGCCCGGCTAAAAAAGAGGTTTATAATAAGACTTAGTACTTCGCTATAAGGATCTTATTAACTCTCTAGTAGGCCGCGTCGCCTTATAAGCGTTAACGCGGTCTAATTTATCCCCCTAGCCGCCTCTATAAGGCCTTTTACCGCCCTTATACTAATTATATCGCTAGCGTTAAGAAGAAATTTAACTAAACGTGTTATACCTAGTCTAGGCCCGGCGCAGCCTATAAAAACCTAAATACTACGAATACGCTATTAGATCCTATATATACCGCCTAGTAAGTTCCCTGCGATTCTTAGGCTAGGATATCACGACTAACCTCCTTAGCTCCTTACCGCCATTATTAAATTCGTTTGCCTCTATAGTCTAGTGGTGGTATACCTAGTACACGGTTAAGGTAACCGGGTCGGTTCGAATCCGGCGAGAGGCGCACGTAAAAGAGGAACCCCTTTTCCTTTTTTACGCTACTCGGATCCGATTCTAGGGGGCCCTTATCTGCCTTAGCACGTATAATAAGGGTTAAATAGGGGGGCCTATTAGACCCACTTTCTACCCGGCTTCGCGAGTTATTAACAGGTGGCACGGGGGAGTTAGTCGCCCTACCATAGAAATAATAAGACGGTATCGCGCTATCCCTAAGCGCGTAAATAAGAAACGCGGCGTCTCTTCCACGATACGGAAGCAGCCTCTTATGCTATTACGTAAGCGTTCTGTATAGGCATATAGTCTGCGTTAGCTCCACCTATAACTATCTAAAGAGTAAAGGACGCTTAAGAGCTTTAAACCCTAGGAAGCGTATATATAAGTCGCCTAAAGTGGGCCCGTAGGGGTTAGCCCTAGGGCATATAGGAGGCGCATAACACCAACTAAGACAACCACGCGCGCGCCGTTAATTCGAGTATATAGTCGGCTTTAAAGCCGCTACGGGTCACGTTATAGGCTTCCTAGTATAGAAGCCACGAGTTTCGTACTAGTAGCGAGTTAGTAATAGGGCCCCCTCGGTACCCGTATAAGGTAGTAATCCTAGAGGAGGAGAGTATAGTGGTTTTTATCTAAGTCTTATACTAGTTCCCTAAGTCTTATACTACGGTTTTCCCCCCTATAGGTATTAGAGAAGGACTATATAGTCCGAATTCTAACTCCTAGCTACTTAGGTAGGATAAGAATAGCGGAGTAATAAATAATAAATAAATAACAAATTCGTTAAGCCTATAGCTAACATGGGTTATACTATATATAATAAGTCTAATAACGATAATATAAGTACTTCTAAGTCTTCTTCTAGGTCGCCGCTAGTTTTAGCTTAGCTTTATAAAACCTTCGAGTTAGCTTATAGCGACTATTATACCTCTCTATCTAAGGTAACTCCCGCCGCCGCCCCCGCTCCCGCTATAACCCCCGCCCCTGCAACTACCACCGCTCCCGCTAACACTAACCCCGTTCCTATCCCTATTAATAATAGCGAGGGTCTCCGCTATAAGGTAAAGGCCCTCCTCTAAGAGGTTTATGAGTAGGGCGCTATAATAACACGCCTCCTAAAGGGTATACTCGCCGATTTCTATAGAGGTAGGGGTCCCGTTATTAATAGTAGTAATAATAATAGTAATAAGGGCTTAGGCAGTAATACTACTAATTAAAGTCCTTTAAAAAGGTATTATTTATCTCCTTAGAAACCTATAAGGGGGCCGGTAAATTCCCCCCCTTTAATTAACTTACGACTATAGGCTATACCGCCCTTATACTAAGTTCCCCTAGTCCTTATATATTCCTTATAGTATATTAGTATAAAGGGCCGTTATTCTTAGCCGCTAGGCCGTATCTTGCTTCAAAATTATTTAACGCCTTAGTGTCCTTTACGGCGTTTAGTGGGTACTAAATAGGTTCTGCTTATCCTGCCTAGCGCACTAATACCTCGCGTTATACGCCGCGACCTCGCCGTTTATTCCGTGTATATAAGATACTTTCTACCTCCTATTCTTTATCGCCGTGAAGTATATCTTTAATCGGTTCGGGCTAGGGGTTAGTTATAACTTACCCAGGGAGGGAGTCGTAGCTAGCTTATTTTAGGATATTAATATAGAAGCGGGGACATATCCCCGAGGGTATATCTAATTCGACGATATAAGAGTTAATTATTCTTATTACTCTATACTTCTAATATAACTAACTTAGCTTCTTTAAAGGCCTAGGCGTAGAGTAGTGAGCTATAAATAGGTAGGCGAGGTCTCCTACTTTAAGGCCTTCTGCTAGGAGTCGCCGCTTATTCGCGGTTTCTTTATCTTATAATTACTTTAAGGCTATAGCTGTCTATATAAACTCTATAGCCCCTTATAAACGACTTAGTAGATTATAGGTGACGGCTTCCTTTAGGTGTATAGGCGAAGGCTTTAGATTTAGATAGGGTTGATATAGAACCTATGTTTTAAGAAGAAAGGGCTTAGCTAAGTCGTTAAGCTTTTCCTGTTATTAAGCGATAACTACGCGGCGGGTAATAGGCGACCCTAATAGTTTTAGGAATAGTATATAGAGGTATAAAAGATAGGCCTAGATATCTTAGTTTAATCTGTTAGGTGCTTTAGCGGTTTAAGGGTAGTAAGCTATACTAAGTCGTTACTTAATCCCTATAAGTTTATAAAAGAATTACTAGAACCTCCTAGTCTAATTTAAGCCTTAGTCGCTAACGATTAAGAGGGGTATACTGTGGAACCTAAAATAGCAGTTTAGGAAGTATTCCGCGTAGGCCTCTGCTTTTATTATTTCTATCGCTTCTAATATTACTAACTTTATTAGCCGGTCTATAATTACCTATAAGAAACGCGCCCTGCCCTTATTAGTAGGTAGCAGGTCCGTTATAAAGTCTATCGCGAGGTGGCTACGGATTCGCTTTTATATAGGTAATGGTTTTAGTAGTCCGCGGTTCGCGTTCCGCTACTAATTACTCCTATTTTATAGGTTATAGTTATAGATAAACTTCTATATATCTTTATTTATACCGGGCTAAAAAAACTATTAGGCTATTATAGTAATTATATTCTCCTTACCCGGGTAGCCGCT
This sequence comes from Sodiomyces alcalophilus JCM 7366, assembly GCF_042370955.1. NCBI lineage: Eukaryota > Fungi > Ascomycota > Sordariomycetes > Glomerellales > Plectosphaerellaceae > Sodiomyces > Sodiomyces alcalophilus. Next base: position 2,249,879 of record NW_027263540.1, on the reverse strand, counting down.
AATAGCAGAGTCGGAGATCGCTTATACTAAGCGTCCCCTTAGCGGCGTGTCTTTTTTAGAGCTTAGAATCTAGAGCCGATCCCGGAACGTTATATAACCCGCGGAATTAAAAGAGTATTCCGCGATTTATAGTTATAAACCGAGGGATAGATTAAAGCTATAAGCTCTAATAATAATCGCGGCGAGGACCCCTTAATACTAAGGGTTAGTCGCTATAGTTTCGTCTTATAATCGTTAAAGGTCTTTATTTACTTTAAATACACGCTTAACGGATATCCTCTATATTATTAGCTCGGGGGTTATTTTAGGGATCACGGAGTTAGGTATTAGTTAAATCACCCGCCTTTATTCCTAGTCGTTTAAACTATCCTTTAGGGCGTCCTATTCGCGATAAAAGAGTATATCCGCCACGAAGTTCTTAGTACCTCGCCGGTACTCTAGTATAAAGTTAAACTAGGCTAGCTCGCCGGCCTAGCGGCTTTACCTTTTAGTGAGTGACTATTTAGTTATAAAGTACTTAACAGCCTTATAGTCTAATAGTATCGTGAATTACTCGCTACTAGTTAGTTTTACTTTCTAAGCGAGTATATAACTTATAATCGCTTATATCTTTTTATTATAAATAGGGTAGTTATACCCTATTAGGGTAAGCTTATACGAGTAATATATAATTATATAGCGATATCCTAGTCTATCTACCTAGAATAGAATACTACCTAACGCGTAGCCCGAGTAGTCGGTCTCTAATATAGTTTTATAGTCCGGGTTCTATAACTATAGGACGGGTTCTATCTAGAAAAGTCGTTTTAGCTCCTTAAAGGCGGCGTCTTCTTTAGCCCCCCACCTAAAGAGCCGGTCCTTTTTTATTAATACTAAGAGGGGGGCCGTGATACCTATAAAGTTATAAATAAATATCCGGTAATAGTTCGCGAATCCTAAGAAGCTATATACTCCCTTTACAAAGGTAAGAGCCTCTTAGTCGCGGATAGGCTTGAATTTCTCGGGGTTGTAAGATACTCCCTTATCCACTATAATAATAAACCTAGAAATTTTATTATCGTTATGCTAAACTCGCCCTTAGCCGGCTCTAGGCTTAGGCCTGTATCTATAAGCCTATATAATATTAATCGGACCTTCGCCTCGTAGTCCTTATAGGATCCACTTAAGTAGATTAAGACGTTATCGATTTAGGCCGTAAAGAAGTCGTTAAGGAACTACTTTAAGGTCTAGTTAATATAGCGTTAAAAGGTAGCGGGTACGCCGCTTAGTCTAAAGGGGTATACTAGCTATTTCAAGAGACCGAAGCGTATTATAAAGGCCATTTTACTCTTATACCCGGGGGCTATACGGATCTTATAAATGGCGGCGATTATATCGAGCTTTATAAACCACTTAGCGCTAGCCAGGTTATATAGGGTCTTAGTAATTAAAGGGAGAGGGTAGCGATCCCGCTAAGTAATCGCGTTTAGAGCTTTATAGTTACGGTAAAAGCGTGGCCCGCCTCCTAGCTTCTTTATAAATAAGACCGGCGTAGTAGCTACTAAGTTACTGCCTTATATAATTCCCTTATCTATTAGGTTATTAAGCGTCTTCCGGAGTATTAGTAACTCTTCCCTGAATATACCATAGAGGGGCCCTTATAGTAGGGTCGGCTTAAGTTTATCGGTGTTGTAGGTTAACCCCTTCAAAGTACAGTTCCGGCACTAGGCCTGGACCGCTAATCAGCACGTAGATCCGATACTCGGACCTCGCGCTACCCTTACCGCGGATTCGTATAAACCTAGTAAATCCTGCATTTCTTTATAGACCTTTTCCTTTCCTTTCCTTCGTTCTAGCTAATATAATTATTCGGCCTTACTTAGTGCGATTAATATATAACTAGCCGCTTATATAGCTAGAATTTAGTAAACCCTACGCGCTATATTAGTATAGACTTAGATACGAATACGCCGTTAGGCGGCGGCGGTCCTATAAACCCCGCCGAGCTAACTAAGTAGACGGATAGAAGGATTACCGAAGCTATTAGTATAATACTTAGTCCTTTATAAGAATAGATAGCTTAATAATAAGAGCTACTCTAATAACTCGTGAACGCCCAGGCCTTATAATAACCTACCCCTAACCCCGCGCCTCCCTTAAAGGGAGCCCCTATAAATATACCCGCGGAATCGGTAATAGGCCCTCCTACTCCGGTAACCTTTATCCCACCCTAAATCGAAGTCCTATAAGGATTATATTAGGAGCTATATCCGCTATATACTAAGCCTCTACTATACCCGGCGAAGTTTAGTAAACGGCGAGTAGAGTACGCTACCTAGTCGTAATAGATATATAATAAGCTTTAACTAGATAAGCCCTTATTTAATAACCGAGCCGAAATAGAGTACTATATTAACTTATACTTAGAAGGGAGTGCTTAGTAAATAGTATTAGCCTTTTATGCCGCCGGAGGGTTAGGAGGTACCCGCGACCTAGAATCGTTCCTTACCTACCTAAACCGTATATATAAGGACTAGAACGAATAGCCTTGCGTAGCCCTCGCGCTATATTCTCTTAAGTAGCGTAAGGACTAAACCTTCGCGTAGTTCCTACCGAAATTCGAGAAATAAATCGCCTAAGCAGGTAGCAGCGAGTAGGTAGACTCGACGAAGATTACCTTCCTTAATAGAGCCTTAAGCTAAAAGCTATATAGCGCCCTAGCCACCACGAAGTTACCCTACGACGATCTAAGCTAGGTTATTAAGGTCTAGGGTATCGCCTAGAAGCTAAAGGGCCTACGCCTAACTAGCCGGAATACTTATATACCGAGTTAAACCCGAACCCGAGAGACTTACGCGAATAGAGACGTTATAATAAGCGGAACTAATTGGGTCCGTCCCGACGCGACTATAGACCGACCTTACGATAACCGGGGGTATTAGGGGTATAGGAAGAAGGGATATATCCGTATAAACTATAAGTCCCGGGATAAGGGCTTAAAGGCTAAGGGCGCCCGCGTAGCGAAGGTTTAGGCCGGGGATAGCGATACCGCTATAAGCTTAGATAGTTTAGATAATAAGGAGTCGGAAAAAGAATAGCTTTAACACGAAAACGGGCGTTAGAGCCGATAGCCGCTCTACGGGAGGAGTAGGAGGCGTTTAAATACCTAGTTAGCGGCGACTTAGCCCTAATATTAACGCGAGTAAATAAAAGATATATATATACTCTTATAGATACGGGTTATTGCTGATATTATACTTATAATAAGTAATAATCATAATAATAATAAGTATAATATCTAAGTCAAAATAAACAGTATATAGTTATAGCTATATAACTAGACGTCTAGTTTATAACCAGCTTAACCTTTACTATAATACTATACGTATTATGCGTGTATATATACTTGGCTTATGATATATATTATATAAATATACTGGGTATCGTAAATACGATATCTTGGTTATTACTTAAGCTAATAACGTGGCGTGATAACCGTCGCGTAGGCTGTTAACGTAACAGTCGCCACCCAATCTTTTAGGGTCCTTTGCTAGCCCCGGATCCAGGAAGAAATCCTAGAAGTCAGTTCTTTATATATGTTATTAATAACTACGCGTTTGCGTAATAAGCAGTAATCCTACGATTCTACGAATTTAATAGCTTTTACTTGGTTTTCCACTCTTCCGCTCGTATAGCCTACTACTCGTAGCCTAATCTATTAAAAGGTTATAAGCCCGGGTTAGTAAAGAAGGAAATCTACTCTTTTTTACTCTATTATTCTACTCGAAAATACTAAAAAGACTCCTGCCTTTTTAGGCCACCTGCCTTTTTAGGCTATCCCTTTATCCTTCCTTAGTCGCAGATCTTTAACTCCGACCGTATAAAATGCCTTTATCTCCCGAAGACAGCTAATCGAATCGAACCGTTCGTTCCGATATCACGGTTTAAAGCTCTTTATTCTTCCTAATACGGTTACTAAAAGCTATGCTAAGCTTTTCCTGACCAGGAAGAACTACACGATCGGAATAAGACTCTTTATCACGATCGGATATACTATTCCTTTGTTTATAAAGGGAGTTTTTAAAAAAGGAAAAAGGATAACGAATACGTGGATTAAACGCAGCTGCTTTTATAGTTGTTATAGCTCCACGAATAACAGCTATAATAATTAAGCCACTTAACCTACCGCGCTGCCTGTAATAACAGGATATCGTAACATGGTATATAAGCTTTTAGCAAAAAGTCCGCCTATGGAAATCCTGTTATTCGCTTTATACGAGCATCGCTTTCCTTCGCGCCGCGAGATCTATAAATAGCTCCACCGTTTAGACCCACTTTTACACCCACCTTTTAGAGCTAAGCCAATCAGAATCAGACCTTTGGCTTAGTATTCTTTGTTTCTGTCCTTTATCGATAACGTAATAAAGAAAAAGCAATAAAGAAAATAATAAAAATAAATTGTTAAATAACTTAGTTAATTTTAACCTGAATAAATAATAAAAAATATCGTTCTGCTACTTAAAAATAGCTTAATAAGAGACTATCTAAGATATCTCTATCTGGAAGTCATAGGGCAGTTCTAGAATTAATAATAAAGATAATAATAATAATACTAACCTTACTATTAATTAGTTAGTGGAAAAGATTCATAAAATACAAGCAGAAAACAGTATTAAGCTTCATCTGAATTTCTATGTTAATAGCGGGGCTACGGCGTATATAATAACCAATACAAGACTCTTTTCTACCTATACAATAAAAGAAAGAATAGTTCGTTAGGGTCAGGTGAAAGCAATAAAGATATAAGGTGAAGAAGACTACGTGTCAAAGTTCCGGGATACTAGGAACCTTCTGCTTTTAAAAGAGTGTCTGTATATACCGAAAATAGGCACGAATATTATTAGTCTCTCTTATCTTAATAGTAAAGCTCGCGGTCTTACTAGAAACAAAAAGCTCTTATTATTTAAGAATAAAGAGCCCCTCTTTTTTTATACAACGGCTCTGATTTATAACGGGCTATACTAGGCTACAGCATAGGCACTATCGTACGGGGGGGTTAAGTCTTGGAAAATAAATATATTAAATACTAGAAAAAACACAAAGAAACTGTTATAAAGAGGTATTTTACCTTCAGAACACTTTCAAGACATAACTAGAATAAAGAGATTTTAAAGGTTTAAAGAACAGGTTTTAAAGAAACTAAATAAATAAAGAAAAGCGTGAGTTAAACCTTAACTAAGTAATAATATAATAAAGAAACCTTAAAAAGACCTTTATAAACAAAGGGACCGTGATAGCCGTTAAAGGACTACCTCTATAACTAAAAACACAATGCTATAGCATAACAGGATAGGTTGTATTAACCCTATTGCCTTAAAAAGTCTCTATACTAATACTCCTTAATAAGATTATAATATAACTAACAAATAGTTAACTAAAATATAGAGCTATGATACCTATAAGAGAAGCAGGTCTATTACATTTACGAATAAAGATTGAGTTAATAAATACAAGATCAGAAAAATCGAGGGATTCGGGCCACCCGACGCGTAACTCAAGTAAAAACAACGAAACCAATTAGAGAAGAAATCTAACTCCATCCTTTACGCCGTGATAGCACCGAGTAGAAGCCGTAGTGCGGGCGCGGGGGCAGATACGATAAAAGGGGTGGTAGTAACTAGTCTATTACCTAAAAATTCTTTAAACCGCCTCCACTAATAATACCCACTACTCGACTCCTACCGCCTAAATCAGGGTAATACCGTAGGTAACCGAACTAAGACTAATACGGGGGCGCCGCGGGCCCCTAGAACAAAGATCTAATAAGTCAAGACGTTAATCTAAAGTCTATTAGCTAACAGGAATACGATTAATTAGGTTATAAAGCTAATAGAGGAGCTTATTAAGCTACGCTACCTTAATAGCCAAAGCACCGTAACGGCCCCGATTATACACCTTTACGCTATTATTCGGAGTATAATTAAAGAGGAACTCCGGAAAGGACCGAAGCCGACCTAGGCCGTAATAGCTATAATACCGCCCGCTATAACACCCCTATAAGACCCTGCCCCCCCTAAAGTAATTCTAGCCTAATACTATAAAGAACTGATTATTAAACACGGAGACTAGCTAGACTAGGCACTCTAGGCCTAATCGCTAAAGGAGATTATCTAAGCTATAAACACGGCCGCTAGCCGCGATAATACTATAGCGGCTCGGAGACTACCTAGTAGCGATATATACCTAACCTTTACCGGAGGGGCGTAATAATAGTCTACCTTCGCTAATTACTAGGTTAAGCAGGCCTTCGGCGCTGGAGCTAAAATAGCTACCCGAACCTACCTAGTCCTAGTAAAAACTATACCCTATATAATCCTAAGCCTACTAACCGAAAATAAGCTTTTATAGTCCCTACGCACCTTTAATCCTAACACGAAAATATACTAAATAAGAACCCGGCTTCTTAGATATAGCACCGGCGAGGTAACGATACTACTTATTAAGACTATTATACCGGAGGGTATAGAAAGCCTTATATAGAATAGCCTCCTTTTTAAAGGAGGTAGCTTCCTATATAAGCCCTACCACCCGGATATAAACCTATTACGGTGCTATACCTACCTATAGTTCGGGTATAGAGCCGCTTAGTGCCTAGAGGCAGAGAAGCGGTGCCGCTATTACGCTAAATCCGAGTCCACTTACCGGAACGGTTTTAAGAACTCCCTAGCATTAGCCCTATAAGCTACCCGGAGGTACGCCACCTATAATAAGGACTATAAAGCCTTCGACGATATCTACTAAGTTAGAAAATAGGAAGCTATAAGAGCCTAGGAAGTATATAAATACCGGGTAAAAGAGTTCGATATCTTAAAATAAAGCGAAGCGGCGTACTAATAACCTCGCCCCCGTTATCCCTTACCCTCCCCCTCCCTTACCCTATTATAGGCCGCCCCTATCCGCTATAGCCCTAGCCGCCTACTAAAAAGACCCCGCGAGCACCCCCCGGCCTTTAGATCCCTAGAGCCTTTCCTTATCCCCTATAGGACCGACCCGACTCCGATATAAGATACCTAGGAGGCCGTACTTACCGGGTCGACCTTAAACCCCCCCCCCTCTAAATAATAAAACTCCGTGTCCTAATATAGAATATAGGGGTAAAATAGGCCTAAGCAGAGCTCCCGTTATAGGCCTATACCGAGTACGATATAATAGCTATCTAAAAGCCAGGGCTTAACCCCTTTATAAAGAGGCTAAAAGCCCTAAGTAAGGCTCCTTACTACTTAATCTAGGGAGGTAGTAGAGCCCTGCTTTATATCTATAAATAACACCCCCCTAGTATATAGACATGGCAAGCCTACCAGGACTCCTATATGGTAACCTTCGGCGTAGGCAACTAAGCTATTATAATCTAGTTAATCTACTCCGAGAATTACTAATCCGCCTTTACCCCTTAGTATACCCCTTTAACTATAGACCTTATAGGGGCCCCTCCCTGGGGCCGTTATATCCTCCTCGGAGACTTTAACCTTTACTATCCCCTTTAGGCTAGCTAGCCTCGATTCTACCCTAGGTCTAGCACCCTCCTAAAGCTAACCGCCTATTAAAACCTTAACCTTATTACCCCCCCCGGGATAACCACCTAGTATAGGCTAGGCCGGTAGTTAAGTATTACCGACCTTATCTAGGCGTCCTAGGGGCTCTATTACGGCTATAATAGTATAAATAATAAGATTATCGGATTAAACCACCTCTCCTAAACTACGACTATCCACCTTAATATAGATCGCCCTACCGGTATAGCCCCGCCACGGCCCCTAGACCGCCTACGCTAAGTCTAAAAGGAATTTGTACCCTCCCTCGCTTACTAGGCAGCCCCCGGGATCCTTATTATAACTAGGCCCCCTAATAACGCCCTCCGATATCGATAAGGCCCTTAGCTAGCTAACCCAGGACCTTACTATTATTACCGACTAGGCAGCCCCGTGGCGCTAAACCGGCCCCCCCGGCCGCTAACCTTACCTATAATAGACGGATAAGCTAACGTCCCTATCCTAAGAAGCGCGCAGACTATATAGGCGGTATATAGCAAGGAAATCACGAAACAGATAGGAAGAGTATAGGTAAGCTAAGCTCCGCCGCGATATAGCCGTAACGGTAATAAAGAGGCAGCACTAGTAACACCTCCTTTACTCGACCTAAGCGAATAATAGGCTCCTTTAAAGGCTCTAAAGATAGGCCTAAACTAAGGGATATAAGCCGTCCAGGCCCCCTATTATTCCACCGCTATACCGCGACTAAGGCGACCTAGCAACCTCCTATAATAAGAAAGCAGATATCCTATACGCTAAGTTCTTCCCCCCTCCCGGAGATTTAGATCCTAGGCCTCTAGGATAAAAGTACCCCTCTAGGTAGGATATAAACCGGAGCGTTACTATAGCGGATATCCAGGGCCGCCTTTACCGGACTAAGCTATAGGCCGCTCCCGGACCGGACGGCTTTCTAGCAGGCCTCCTAAAGGCCTATAGCCCGACCCTATACTAGATCCTAGCTACGATTCTCTTAGCCTGCCTTACCCTAAGCTACTTCCTATACCGCTACTATACCGCTACCGTTATAATTATCCAAAAAAAGGCCGCCTATAAAGTAACTATAAGATAGCTAAAGGCTAAAGACCGATCTCCCTCCTTAATATAATCGGAAAGCTACTAGAAGGTATTATAGCTAACCGCTCTATAGCTATAGCGGAAGAATATCAGCTACTCCCTAGCGGTTAGATAGGAAATAAGCCCGGATATAATATAAAAATAGCTATATAGTATATAATAAAAGCCGTTAGGGCCGTATAGGCCCTAGGCAGCGCCCCCGCGATACTCTAGCTAAATATACACGGGGCCTTTAATACCATCCCCTATACTAGACTCCTTAAGTCCCTTAGGCGTAAGGGGTTCCTAGACTAGGCTATCCGGCTAACTAATAGCTTCCTTTAAAACCGAATAGTTTACCTCCTCTTTGACGGCTAGGCGGTAGCCCCGCGGCCCCTTTATACCGGTATACTATAAGGGTCCCTAATCTCCCTAATTCTTTTTATTCTATATATCTCCACCTTATATAAAGAACTTAAGCACGCCGCGAGAACCACCACTATTAGCTTCGCTAATAATATAAATATTATCGCCTTTAGCCGTATAAAGGCCTAGACACGGCACCGACTCGCCTCCGCCTAAAGAATATATAAGGCTTAGTCCTAGGCGAGCGGCCTTTAATTTAAGCCCTTAAAATATATATTTATACCCCTTACGAAATCCCACTCCCCGCCTCCAACGCCTTTCTACCTTAGCACCATACCGGTACTATTATTAATAAAGGCTAGGTTTCTTAGGATATAGCTAGACCGGAAACTAAACTTCTTATAGTATAGGAAGGAGATCCAGAGTAAGTTAGTAATCCAGAACCACACCCTAACCCGACTTACCGCGGTAGCCTAAGGCTATAGCTTCGCCGATACCTGGCGTCTCTATATCGCTATAATCCGTCCTGCTATCTCCTACTACGCCCTTATCTTTTTTAGAATCACCGATAAGCCCCGCTATGGCCTCGCGGCGGCCCTTAGATCGGCCTAGAATAAGTGCCTTAGGATTATTATAGGAGCCTATAAGGCCACGTTAATCCGGATCCTAGAAAAAAAGATATATATCCCCCCCTTAATCTATACCTTACCCGCCTTATAGCTAAAAGAGCTCTTAACTACTAAAATACCGGAATAAAAAGGCTTATCCTAGCTAGTACCTAGGCCGCTATAAAAGCGCTAGCGGCACTATAGCGCCGTTATAGTACCTAATAAGCACTCGCCTAGCCCGCCTAATCCTTTACCGCCTAAAAATAAATAAATAATAGTAACCCGAATACTGCCTTTTAGGAAGAATAAAAGAAAAGGTAGAGAGGTACGGGCCCTACGCGGAACCTAACCTACGCCGCGGCGGTACCGGACTAAGACCCCCGAAAAAAAGAACTCTAGAGATATAAAGGCCTCCTAAAGCCGTAAAGTTCCGCCCTTACCTAGATCCGCTCCGAGAAACTAGGCCTTAGGGCCTTCCTTTTTAAAGTAAAAGTTCCCGGCTTCGCTATTACCCGGTACCCTTATAGGGACGGAGGGGCTAAGATAGCCGAATATATTATCCTATAATACTAGAATACCACCCTAAAATCGCGGCGAGACCTTTACGGCGCCGTAGGGAGACCGATCTTAACTAAAGGAGACCTCTTTAACGCACTAAACCACCCCGAAAAGGCTAAAGTAATCACGAAATGGTTCCTATATCTTAGCCGCCTAAACGACTTCCGTCTTACCCTAGAGATTATAAGGAATTATATATTAAAGACCCTATAATAGGACCACCCCGGGACTAGCCCGGTATAGAGTACACGGAATAAAGATAGCACCTAACTAAGACTCTTATATTTATTCTAGGGCCCTATAAGCCGGGGCCCCGGCGGCACCGAAAGGGCGTACTATAACGGTATTTACCCTTAATTAGCCTTAGTATCGCCCTTATCCTTATCTTCCTCCTTATACTAACTACCGGAAGCATTATCGCTATTGGTATTATACTCGTGTCCCTATCCTACTATATTAGCACCTTTATACTATAAAAAGACCGCTAAGAGACCGCTAGGGGACTTATAGCTACCTCTAATAGGATAGCGATTATTCCTTTTAACCTATTTAGATAACGTTTTAGACTAGCTAATATCACGTCTCCGCTATAGCGGCGGCCGGCGGGGTAAGCACGCCTAGCGGCACGCTTAAAAAACGCCACCGCCGCTATAAGCCGACTATAAGCCTACCTAAAGTTAGCGCGGTATAGCTTTGGTACCTCTAAGGTCACGACTTATAACCGATCCGTCTCTACCCTTAGCGATAGCCGCTATAAGCTCCTAATAGCGTTTAAGGACTCGCTGCTAGTGTTTTAGAGCTATAGCCGGGACCTATACTAAATATCAGAACCCTGTTACCACCGCCTAAGTACCACTAAGTTATTACCGCGGGACCGACTTATATCCTTATAAGTTCGACGACTATTAGTATACTAATAATATACGGCCCCCTTTTTAGTAATATTAGTATATACTTTTATATCCTCCGGTTTTTCTCCCCTAAAACGCTTAGTATACCTAAGATATCTATTTATAGTTAGAAATAGTAACCTATCGGTATTATACCGGCACCCTAAGGGGCACCCCCGGGAATACCTATAGCAGAACCCGTAAAGCACCGGCCTTATAATAATAAGCATTACCCTTCTTCTTAGGCTATTTTTTCTTAGGAGGTATCTTAGAAACTATTAGCACCGGACCCGGAACCGACGCGCACCCCCTATAGCACCCCTTTACTTATAATAACGGCCCTAGCTTATTACTTATTAATCGATCCGACTATTATTATTATATATTTAACTATAACCTATCTTATTAGCCCGCCCCTAAACCACTAGCCTCCCGCCCGCGCTGCCACTTATAAATAAATAATATTAAAATAACCCCATCTTTTTATAAGCCGCTAAATACGTATTATTAGTAACTACGGTATAGAGCCGGGCACGGAGATAGGAATAGAGGGGCGGGTAGCTTGTAAGTAAACCTACGATATCGCGAGAGGGTTAAAGGAGGGAAAATAAGAAGAAGGGCGGAGGCCCTTAAAATTTTTAATTAACCTAACTATAGCTATAAATGGCTGCCGAATTCGGCAGGCATACATAATAAAGGCAGGAGCTCCTGCTAAAACCCCCGCCCAAAAGGAAGGTGCAAATAAAGCCGGCCACCCCGATACAGGGAGAATTCCCGGAAGACGGGACCGCTACGGTCCTTTTTCGGCTCCCTGCATAATATACCGCACCCTAGGCTAACCTAAAATCCCTAGCCTGCTACTTTCCTATCAGCTACTAGACTAGAGGTATAATCCAGATACGTATCGAGTCACTACCGGGACCCCTAAGGCCCCGACGCGGCACTAATCCTAATAAGGAGAGTATAAAGGTTTTTCTACCTATATAGGTTTTTCCCCCCTATAACTAACCGAGAAGGACCGTATAGCCTAAGCTAGGCTCCTAGATTAGTTAGGATAACGGAGTAAGAGAATAAGAATAATAATAATAAATACAAGGACTTTTCCTATTTAGAATAGGTTTATATAGATCTTTACGGACCGATCGAACCTCTTTCTTATAATCAAAAGCGTTGGATTTTGTTTATACTAGACCGTTCCACCCGGTTTCTATAGTCATAACTGCTCTTAGATAAGTCTGAAATAACGGTTATAACAGCTATAAAAGAGTGGAAAGCGTAGGTGGAAAATAAGAATAATAATAACAATAATAATAATAATAATAATAATAATAATAATAAATATCACTTCTTTATTCAAAAAGTAGATATAGATAGTGGAAAAGAATTTAATAACGCCTCTTTTTAACGCCTCTTTGTAGGTATAAAGCATAATATAAAGCCACCGTACACTTATAAAGCTCAAGGCTCTGTTAAACGAGTTATAAGAACTATGATAGAAAAGGTTCGAGCTCTACTTTTCCACTTAGGGCTGCCTCGATACCTTTAGAGTGAAGCTATTCTATTAGCTATTTATATATACAACAGATCACCTAATTCAGTTCTTGCATATAAGAGTCCCTATAAGCTTTTATAAGGTCAGAAACCTAATATTAATAATATACGGGTTTGGGGTTCTATTCTTTATTATAAAAAGAACGACCCGAATATAAAAAAGCTAGATATAAGAGCACTTCGACGTGCTTTAATATGTTTTAACGACTATAACTATAAAATTTATAAGCCAGTAACTGGAAAGGCTGGTGGTTTCGAGACGTTTATGTCTTAGAGAATCAGTTTCTTCACTCTTTTTTAGATAACTATAATAATAACTATACGCCTAAAAATAATAATCATAACCTCCCTCCTTATATCAATACTTAGGCATATAATCAGGTTTCTAACCGCTGGCCTTAGTAACCCGTTAAGTATAATAAAGGAATCACTTTTAGTAAAAATACCGGTTAATTTCTATAAAATATTCCTTCGCGCGTTTCGAAACATTCTATTAAGTCTATTCAACTTAAATAAGAGAATAATAATAGACATAAGAGTCTTCGTCTACGGGCAGCGGGCTATGAAGTTCCAGCTATTAATAATAATAATAATAATAATAATATTAACTAGAGCCCGGCTAATAATAATAATAGCCAAAGTACCAGGCTAGAAGTCTAAATACCTTTAAAACCTTTCAAACCGGACTATAAGGATTTAATATCCACTAATAATAGTGCACTATACCTTATAAAAGATACTATACTTAGAAACCTATAGTTTTAAGAAAATTCCTTATTTCTTTTAACTATAAATTCGATTAACGAACCAGCTACCTATAAACAGGCTATAAACTGCCTAGATAAAGATAAATGGATAGACGCGATGGTAGCAGAAATATCAGAACTCGAAAAGAGGAAGACCTAGGACTTAATAAGTATAAGACAGACGCCTAATAATTATAATAAAATAAAAGAAGACTACCACGTACTAGGAGGTCGTTAGGTCTTTAGAATTAAATATAATAGCTCTGGCGAAGCTATTTAATATAAGGCTCGGTGGGTTATGCAGGGGTTTAATCAGGTTCTAGGTCTTAATTATCGAGAAACCTTTTTAACTACCTGCTGACCAGAAAGCTATAAACTAGCTTTAATACTAGGCGTATCACGCGGCTGGAAATTCAGGCAGTTCGACGTTAAAAACGCGTTCGTTTATGCTGATATAGATACCCTGATATACGCTATATAACCCATAGGCTTCGAGAGAGAAGACAGCTTAGAAAATGATAAAAATAAAAATAAAAATAAAAATAATAATTATATAACACTCTATAAGCTTAATAAAGCTTTGTACGGGTTAAAACAAAGTCCTAGACTCTGGTATAATTACCTGGTTAAGATATTAACTAAACTAGGTTACCGGGTCTCTGAATATAATAACGGACTTTTTACCTTTTATAAATATAATAAAATTAAAAGAATAGAAGAATAAGCTATTCTTTCATGCCACGTTAACGATATAGTGGCTCTAAGCCCTTCTGAGGATACTTTAGACTATTTCTTCAAGGAGATATCTAAAGATATTACACTTAAAGACTTAGGTAAAATAAATACCTTTCTAGGCCATATAATAAATATAAATAAAGATAATAAGACTCTTTCTATAAGTTAGTTACCTTATACTAATAAGATACTTAAAAGGTATAATAAATAAAGTCTAAAAAGGGTTAACACCCCTTATATATATAAGAAGGTCCTAGTACTAAATCCTGAATAAGTATTAACTAATAATATAAATAAATACTAATAATAAATCGGGGCTTTATTATATTTAGCCTTGTATTTAAGACCAGATATAACTTACGCAGTTAACTAGTGTTCTCGCTATATAAGTAATCCCTTGTAAGACCACTTTACTGCGTTGAATCGAATCTAGGCTTATATAAATATATATCCTAATATCGGTCTTTTATATAACTATAATAAAGAAGACCTTGGTATTTACGGTTATTCTGATACTAGCTTTTTAGATATAATTAAGGATAGAACCTCGACTTCAGGATATATTTACTGCGTGGGAGTAAATAACCCCGTTAGTTAGACCTTAACTAAACAAAAAGTCGTTACTTTATTAATAACAGAGGCCGAATATATAGCTCTTGTAGAAGCTTCTAAAGAAGGAATCTATCTTTATAATCTATATAAAGAAATACTATAGAATCTAGGTCTAGATTCTAATATAAGAGGCAATAATAATAATAATAATAATAATAATAATAATAATAATAATAATAATAATAATAATAATAATAATAATAATAATAATAATAATAATAATAATAATAATAATAATAATAATAATAATAATAATAATAATAATAATAATAATAATAATAATAATAATAATAATAATAATAATAATAATAATAATAATAATAATAATAAAACTCTCGAAATTCCTATTATCTTAATAGATAGTGAGAGTGTAAAGAAGCTCGTCGAAAACCCTGAATTTTATAAACGGGTAAAGCATATCGACAGGCAGTATCACTACTATAGGCAACAGCTATAAAATAATAAAATAAAAATCGTATATATAAATACGAAGTTTAATATAGCTGATATAATAACTAAAGGTTTAGCAAAAGAGATTTATAATACTCTTTACGGTTATATAAACCTAGGTTATAAGGACGATACGTTGCCTAAGTATGATTTACCACCTTATAATCATATTAAAGAATTAAAATACTAGGTTTTAATACTTAGTATTCTTAGTTCTTTATAAAAGGAATAACTAGGTTTTTTACCTTCGGGTTTTCCTAGATATTAAAGGTTTTTCTAAACTTTCCTTTAAATAATATACTATAACAATAACAAGGGTTTTTAAATTTCCCCTTAAATTAAAAACAAGAGGTTTTTTCAAATTTTTCCTCTATGTATTCTGGTCTTAGATAGACTAGGATTACTGCACTATAATATAATATAATTATAACAATAATCTGATTAAGCTGCACTTATTATATAAGAGTCAGCTTACTAGGGGATGTTAATATTATACTTATAATAAGTAATAATCTTATAAATATACTAGGTATCGTAAATACGATATCTTAGTTATTACTTAAGCAACTAACGTGGCGTGATAACCGTCGCGTAGGCTATTAACGTAACAGTCGCCACCCAATCCTTCAGGGTCTTTTGCCAGCCCCGGATCCAGGAAGAAATCCTAGAAGTCAGTTCTTAACACATAAGTGAAACAAGCAGTAATCCTACGGATCTACGAATTCAACAGCTATTTGCTTGATATTCCTCTCTTCCGCGCGTACAGCCTACTACTCGTAGCCCAATTTATCAAAAAGGTACTAGTATATTAGGCAGGATACGCAGAACCCACTTAGAAACCACTAGATACCGTACTAGAAACTAAAGCGTTAGACGCCTTTATAGCAAAATACGGTCTCGCCGATAAGAATAACGGACCCTTATACGAATACACTATAAGGAGTATATAAGGATAAAGAGAACTTAATATAAGGGGAGTATAACTTATAGCTATAAAGTAATTAAAGGGGGGGAATTTACCGGCCCCCCCTCCGGTATCTAAAACAGTAAATAGTGCCTTTATAAAGGACTTTAATTAGCGGCGTTATTACCCGAGCCACCCTTATTATTATTACTACTATTATCGGTAATAGGGTTACTACCATCTTAAAGGGAGGTAAGAATACCTTCTAGGAGGCGCGTTATCGTAGCGCCCTAGTCACGAACCTCTTAGCGGAGGGCCTCCACCTCGCGGCGGAGACCCTGACTATTATTAACGGGGGCGGGGGCAGAGGCGGCGTTAATAATAGTAATAGCGGAGGCGGGGGGTTCCTTAGATAGTAAGGCGTAATAATCCCCGCGAGCTAACTTAAAGGCCTCGCGGAGCTATACTAAAGTTAGCGGAGACCTTAAAAAGGTTCGGAAATACTTATATTATCGTTATCTGGGTTATCGTGTATAGCGCGACCCGTAATAGCTATAGGATAGATAAACTTAGCGGCGCCGGGGGGGAGCTAGGGAAGTTAGTCGCGACTACTTAGCTTATAGATTATAAAGAACTTACTACGCGGTATGCGTAGGATCCTATAGCGTATTTATAATACTTTGGCTTTTTATAGGCGTCGCCGGGCCGGGACAAGTAATAACACGTTTAGTTAAATTTTATTTTAATACCCGTAATACGATTAGCGTATAGGCGGTAGAAGTCGTTATAGTAATAACCGGGGGGGTGACTCGGCCCGCGCTATCGCTTATTACCCATAATAGGCTACCGGAGCGTTAGCAGGGCCCTCGCGGCAAGATATAGACTCTAGTTATATATCTTTTCTTTACTAGGACGCTTACCGGTATCTGCTATCTTAGCGATATCCCTATTGGCTATTTCCTTAATAAAGGGAGAGGGGGGGTGGAGGCGGCGAAATCACTAGCGGCGAGAGGCTTTTCGGCGATACCCTTATAGGCGTAGCGGGGCTATAGCAGGGGGCGGATATCTAGACGCACTCTATTAGCTATAACCTAACCGGATTAGCGTAGGGACTTATTAGGAGACTTATAATAGTTAATTAAATAGTTAAAAAGATATTAATTATTAAATTAATAAAAAAGCTACGAGTATAAAGTAACCACCCCGCGAGTTAGTAAAAAACGACACGGCTTTTAGCACGGAATAGGTAACAGGACTTACTACTAAAAATAATATTATAGGCTTATAGAGGAGGAATTAACTATAAACAAAAAGCCAGGCAAAGCTACGCTTATACTACGATATCGGACTATAGAATATAATAAAAGCCTATAAAGCTATTTATTATAATAGTTTACGAATAAAGAGGAAGGAGTAACCGGGCGTTTCTAATATAAAAAGCAGGCGCTCGGCGTAACGCGGAACGCTAGCGACTTAGGAGTAAAGTCGCCGCGAATACCGCGCGACTAGACTATACCCGATATAAGGGAGGATACACGCCTCCCTTATAACGCGTTTAGGTAAAACGGATTCGGTCCTTAGTTATTATAGCCCCGGAGGGGGGAGGAGGGGGGTAATATCACGGGTTAACTCCTCGAAAGTATAGTCCCGTTATAAGGCCGGAACCGCTAATTAGTATATAGATCCGACGCTCGGACCTTGTGCTGCCCTTGCCGCGGATTCGTATAAACCTAGTAAATCCTGTACTTCTCTATAGACCTTTTCCTTTCCTTTCCATAATTCTAGCTAATATAATTATTCGGCCTTACTTAGTGCGATTAACCTATGACTAGCCCCTTATACCTACCCCTATTCTGGCGGCCTATTATAATACCACCCTTTCGATAACTAACCCCCCCGTTATTTTATTATAAATAGGAGCGTTACCGCTATAAGCAGTGCGCGGTACTATAGCTAGATAGGACCTAGTACCTAGTTAGGTTCCGCTACCCCGACTACCTCGCCTTAGACTAGAATAATAAATAGCAGCCCTGCCCCTAGGATATATATCTTAAGGAGTAAGACTAGCCGTACCGGCGGTCCGTGCTTTACTAGCTTAACACGCGCGTTTAAGAGAAATATAAAGACCTAGCTAAAGCCCACTATATTAGCACTAACTCCGGAAGCCTCCCTATTAAGATAAAAGATATTATAAGAGTAATATTAGAATATTATACTAGGCTAAGGGAGGAAGAAACGAAGGCTAAGGCTCTCGTAGTAAGCACTGGCGTTAATTTCGTGTTTATTATATCCGATTATTAGTAAACGGATATCTATACCTCGTCGAATAATAATTAGAAAAAGCAGCCCCCCTCTTAGCCTCTATACACGACTAGGAGTAGAAGGATCGTTAAACCCACTCCTAAGGTTATCCGTTTTCCCTAATCAGGTTGTTAAATAGCGCCTATAGAAGTTAAACCCGTGTCCTAGCCACCGGGTCCCGACCCCGATTATAACCGAGGTTATTAGTAAAAAAGTAGAGATAAATAAGACGCCGATATAGCTTAAATAGCAGTAACTAGAGGCTATCGGTAAAGGTAAGGCTAGTGCCTCCGCGGATACCCCTTATAACATAAAGTAAGCACGGAAAGACCTAGATAGGTGAATCCGGGACCTCCGGATTAAAGTTCCCTTATAGTATCATCTTATTAACGACCCGAATATAAGACTAAGAAATAATAAGAGGATACGCGCCGCTAAGACTAGTTAACTATAGCGAGAGATTATTCGCCTAACCGCTAATAAAGCCTTCTTCCTTAATAAGCGAGGTCCCCTTAGTACACCTCCTCCCCCGCCTTCCTCTAAGGGGTATACCGTTTTATTTGCCTAACCTAATAACGCTAAAGCGAATACCCTTACTAGTATCAAAAAGGAGGCAGTCCCTAAAACCAATAACCCTTAAGTTATTACCCGATATATAGTCTTAAAGTGCAGGCTTACTTATAAGGGTGCCCTAACGTATAACCCTAATGTTTTTATTAAGGATATTATCGATATAGGGGCCACCTTTAATACCATCTCTATAAATACTATAAAACGCTTGAGTTTAGAATATCGTATTAGCTAGACCGAAATCCGGATTAATAGTATTAATAACCGAGAGGGATAGCCGTGTATAGGGTACCTTATAGAGCGTTTATAGGTTAGCGAGCAGAGTACCGTTTTAAACTTCTAAGTCCTCCCTAGTCCAGGGCCCGATATACTACTTAGTATACTATAGATCGAAGAGACTAAAGTATCCTTTTCTTTCCGGGATAATTAGATCGATACTAACTTTACGCTTAGTAATGCCGGTATTCTTATACCTATCGCCTATCGCGAGTAGATTAAGGAAATACTAGGTAACTAAAGCTAGCTAAACTATAAGGCTAATAAAAAAGCGTTGGATTAATAAAGATAAGTCTAATTAAGCTAATTAATATTAGTTTTAGGATAGTGACCCTACCTATTAGCCTTAGGCCTCTACCTCGCTATTAGTTAAGGAAAAGGCTATCTATTACCCTTTAGACGTTCTAAAAGAGGGCGATAAGATTTAATATATAATCGGGGACGCCGACGCAGCGTCTTGAATAGCCTTCGTGCTCTCTAAGGAAATTAAGCCACTTTTATTAAGGGTATACGTGGCCTTAAGGGCGATACTACGGAATTAGGGCTAAGGGTATAGGAAATACGATAAGAAAGCCCGATAATACTATAAATACCGTTATCTTCTATTACTACTATATTTTTCTATAAATTCTTATTATAATTACCCTAATTAGCCTAATTTATACTAAATTATTTAGACTAATTTTAAGTCGGAAGCGTGGAAGTCTTACTAGTTATTAGCGTTATTAGCTTTAAGGGCCGAAGATACGTATATTACTAATACCGCTATAGTGGCCGTAAAAAAGCTCTAGACCCCGAAAAGGAGAAAGCACTAAGACCTAATTAAGGAAGTATACCACGAGCCTAATAAGGCTATCTATACTATATATAAGCCGAAAGCCCTTAAAATGCACTTTATAGACGACGCGCTATCCGATAATTCCGTCCCCGAAGGTGACCCCCTCTAGAAGCAGAAGGTCTTAGCGGAAATCCCCGAGGATATATAGAATTAGGAAGATAACCGTTTTATTAGCCTAATTACCCTAAAGTTCTCTAAGATTACCTCTCGCTTAAGACTCACGGAAAAGCGACTTAAAGATATCTTAGACTCTACCGACTATTTACTACCCGATAAAAAGGAGCTCTTAATAAAGACCCTCCTAAACCGCGAAGCTGCCCTTATATAGGATTAGTAAGAATACAGGAGGCTTAACCTTAGAGTCGCCTTACCGTAAAAGATTAAGGTGGTTCCGTATAAGGTATAGTAGGCGAAAGGGATCCTTATTCTAAAAGCCCTAGAGTCTATGATCGTTAAGATAATTAAGGATATGAAGGATAAGGGGGTTATTAAGGAAAGCCACGCGGCCTACTAAAACCCCTATTTCCTTATAAGGAAAAAAGACGGTAATATACGCCTTATTAACTCTACCGCTAAGATTAATACTATTACCCTACGCGATACCTTTATCCCGCCTAGGGCCGACGAGCTTCTAAGGACTTTGGTATATATAGGATAGTTGCCCTTTAGACTTTTTCTCCGGCTATAACTAGGTTACCCTCGATAAGGAATTAAGGGACTTAATAACCTTCGCTATGGCTTTAGGACTCTTTAGGATATATACCCTTCTTTAAAGGGCGACTAACTTAATGGCCTAGTTAAAATATACTATAACCAGTATTCTTTATAACCTTATTCCCTAGTACTACTAACCCTTTATTAACGATATCGCGGTTAAAGGGCCGACTGCTACCTATAATAATATCCTAATTAGACTCAGAATTCGCCGCTATATAGCCGAGTATATTAGTAATATTAATAAAGTCCTTTTTAATATAAAGCTCGCTAAAGGCACTATAGCTAGCGCTAAAAGCTAATAATATTAGAAAGCGGCTATTATTATAGGCTATATATACGGAACCGATAGCTATTCCCCTAAGCAGGCTAAAGTGGCTAAATTAACTAAGTAGCAGAAATACCAGACTATTTCCGAAGTCCGTTCTTTTCTTAGTCTCGCTACCTTTTACCGTATCTAGATCTATTATTTCGCTATTATCGCGGGGCCGTTAATAGACCTACTAAAGAAACTTCTATCTTCCTATAAATCGAGCCTTAGTAGTAGTACTAGTAGTAGTGGTCTTTTATGTCGTGGTATCTCTCTATCTAGAGCAAAGGACGCCTGAAACGGCAGTCCTCCGTTGCACTATAAGTAAATATAGTATTCGTATAGTGTCTCGTACCCTGGTAGCATATATACCGTATAGTACTTTTCTATTAAGAAATAATATAAACGCAGTAAAGTGAAAAACGTAAGGAAAGAGGAGGAGGGGAGATAAAGAGTATTATACTGCTATAGTCGCCTATAGCATAAAAGGAAAGGTTCGGTATTTCGGTTAAGTGTTATAGTATACGGAACCGCGGGGCATTAAAGACCCTCCGGTTCATTATATAGTGTTATTCTATACTGCCGGTTAGGGCCTATATAGTAGTTACCGGGGCTCGAGCCTTATATAGCCGCTAACCCTATTAGGGGGGCAGGCTAGAGTAAAGCCCTAAGCGCCATTCCGGGGGGGAGCGTTCTAGACGCGTTAATCTGCCCGGGTAGTTATAGAGGGGGGATATTTCTATTATTTAAGGGCCCGTATCCAGGGCAGACCTTTTTAAAGAAGAGGGTCGAGTATAGCTATTATATAAAGCTAGGCTATTTATACCCGAGTTATTACGCTATATACTAGCGGCGGCCTATCTATAGGATTACCCTGCCACGGGCCTTCTTATAGAAGAGTGGGTAGGCGGGGGTCTTAAGTTTACCGTAGGAGTATATCGTGTATACGTCCTAGTAGTTAAAGCGGTTATAATATACCGTAAAGTCTCCGTGGCCGGAGCGGGCCACGAGTAGCCTATATAGCGGTTATCTATCTAGTATAATAAGTTTACCTATTAGGCGAAGAGTAGCGTCTAGGTTAAGCGGCCTATAGCTCTAGGGTTATTTATTTTCCTATTACTCGCGGAAGGCCATAAGCCTAGCTTATCTAGCTTTCCGCTTAGTATAGTTATAGGTGGGTCGGCGTTTATAGTAGAGTATTTATTAAGCGCCTTGCTTCGCGAGGGTATCCGCTAGTTTATTCCTTTTAATACTAGAGTGCCCTAGGGCCTATCGAAATTCGATTAGGATCGGACTATACCGTGCCGCTTATCTAATATCGACGAAGGCCTATTATAAGGATATCGGGGTAAGTAGCCTATTAATCCCCTATAGTGTCGTAGAGTTATTAAGGTAAACTATAATTACCCGTATCTATATATCCGATTCGTTAAGGGCCGTATTAACTCCGGCCTTTACCCCTTTAACCTCTACGTCGAATACCCTAGTAGCGGGGAGGGCTCTATAGCCGGTGTATATAAGACTAGTGCCCTTATATATAGCGTACCTATAGCCTATCCCGGCGCCGGTTAGCGTGTCTAGTTATAAGCCGTTTATAAAGACAGTGATATCGTTAAGGGTCCTAGTATTAAACTAGGCGCGGAAGGCTATAATAGCCGACTCTTTATCTAGGAGCTGTCTAGGGGCGCCCGGGTAGGCCGAGTAATCTAGTAGGGCTAGTACGGGCGGGGGGGTATTAAGCGCGAGCTGGCCGGCTTCCGTAAGGATAGTCAGGTATACGGTATTACCCGTATTACGGAGGGGTCGGTAAGAGTATAGTTGGGTCCGGAGGGGGTAGGACTTATTAAGGGTGCTAAAGCGGAGGGAGTGCCTAGAGCGGGAGGTATTAAGTAATAGGTCGGTAAGGGGCGTGCTAGATTCCCTGGCTATAGCAGGGATTAGGGTGGTCTTCTATACAGGGAGGTAACCCCGGATAGCGAAGTTAATAGCGACCTGGACTTTAGAGATTTAGTCGCGGAGTCTATTACCGACCCTAGGGTAGATACTATATCTCTGTTTTACGCCAGGGCGTGTTAGCCTAGGGTACTAGATCTCGGAGCCGTATAGCGCCTTTAGGAGGATAATAGTATAAACGGCTTTATATATAGTAGCGGGTAATACACCGCTATAGACTTTATCAAGGCCGCGGATATAGCCCGTAAAGGACCGTGCCTTAGCTGCTTTATTCTTAATATACGTTTTAAATAATAGGTTTTTATCTAACTAGATACCTAGCTATCTAATTACCGGGGTAGCTATTATTTATTTATCCCTGTATTATATAGGGGGGGAGAGGGACTCCCTACGGCGGAAGAAGTGTATAACCTTAGTCTTCCTGGAGTTAAAGGAGAGCGTTTAGGCGGCCCTATTCGATTATCCTATCCAGGAGTTCCTACGCCGCCTTTATCGATTCTTCTAGGTCGCGTCTAATATAGAGGATACCGTAATCGTCTATATATCCAAAGCGTAAGGCAGCTAGGCTAATCCGGTGGATCGGTTTAGTATAGCGCAGGAAAAGAACTAGGGAGGCTAGGGACCCCTAGGGGAGGCCGTACTATAGCGGGGCTATATTTATAATATAGCCTTTATAGCGGACCCGGGCTTACCGGTTATCTATAAAGCTATAGACCTAGGATATAAGGTTATAGGGCTAGCCTTATTCCCTAAGCCTATAGCAGAGCCTATTACGGAGGATAGTATCGAAGGCTCCCTTAATATCTATAGTGACTAGGGTAGCGACCTAGGGTTTACCGAATACCGCCTTTATATCGTGTATAAGGGCTACTACTATATTAGTGGCAGAGCGTTTTAATAGGGCGCTAGCCGTTTAGGGGTTTAGTATCTTATAGGATATACTAGTCTAGGCGAGTCGGCGGGTAATTAGTCGTTAAAAACGCGTTCGTTTATGCTGATATAGATACCCTGATAGACGCTATATAACCTATAGGCTTCGAGAGAGAAGGTAGCTTAGAAAATAATAAAAATAAAAATAATAATTATAATTATATAATACTCTGTAAGCTTAATAAAGCTTTGTATGGGTTGAAATAAAGTCCTAGACTCTGGTATAATTACCTGGTTAAGATATTATCTAAACTAGGTTGCTAGGTCTCTGAATATAATAACGGACTTTTTACCTTTTATAAATAAAATAAAGTTAAAAGAATAGAAGAACGAGCTATTCTTTTGTGCCACGTTGATGATATAGTGGCTCTGAGCCCTTCTGAGAATACTTTAGACTATTTCTTTAAAGAGATGTCTAAAGATATTATACTTAAAGACTTAGGTGAAATAAATACCTTTCTAGGCTATATAATCAATATAAATAAAGATAATAAGACTCTTTCTATAAGTTAGTTGCCTTATACTAATAAGATACTTGAAAGGTATCATAAACGATGTCTGAAAAGGGTTGATACCCCTTGTATATATAAGAAGGTCCTAGTACTAAATCCTGAATAGGCGTTAACTAATAATATAAATAAATACTAATAGGAAATCGGGGCTTTATTATATCTAGCCTTGCATTCAAGACCAGATATAACTTACGCAGTTAACTAATATTCTCGCTATATGAGTAATCCCTCGTAAGATCACTTTACTGCGTTGAATCGAATCTGGGCTTATATAAATATATATCCTAATATTGGTCTTTTATACAACTGTAATAAAGAAGACCTTGGTATTTACGGTTATTTAGAGGCCAGCTTTTTAGATATAATCGAGGATAGAACCTCGCCTTTAGGATATATTTACTGCGTGGGAGTAAATAACCCAGTTAGTTAGACCTTAACTAAACAAAAAGTCGTTGCTTTATTAATAACAGAGGCCGAATATATGGCTCTTATAGAAGCTTCTAAAGAAGGAATCTATCTTTATAATCTAAATAAAGATATACTTCAGAATCTAGGTCTAGATTCTAATATAAGAGGCAATAATAATAATAATAATAATAATAATAATAATAATAATAATAATAATAATAATAACAATAATAATAATAACAATAATAATAATAATAATAATAATAACAATAATAATAATAATACTCTCGAGATTCCTACTATCTTAATAGATAGTGAGAGTGTAAAGAAGCTCACCGAAAGCCCTGAATTTCATAAACGGGTAAAGCATACCGACAGGCAGTATTACTACTATAGGCAATAGCTATACAATAATAAAATATAAATCGTATATATAAATACGAAATTTAATATAGCTGATATAATAACTAAAGGTTTAGTAAAAGAGACTTATAATACTCTTTGCGGTTATATAAACCTAGGTTATAAGGACGATACGTTACCTAAGTATGATATGCCGCCTTATAATAATATTAAAGAATTAAAATACTAGGTTTTAATACCTAGTATTCCTAGTTCTTTATAAGGGGATATAACTAGGTTTTTTACTTTCGGGTTTTCCTAGATATTAAAGGTTTTTGTGAACTTTCCTTTAAATAATATACTATAATAATAACAAGGATTTTTGAATTTTCCCTTGAATTAAAAAGAAGAGGTTTTTTTAAATTTTTCCTTTATGTATTCTAGTCTTAGATAGACTAGGATTACTGCCCTATAATATAACTATAACTATAACCTGACTAAGCTGCACTTATTATATAAGAGTCAGCTTACGGGGGGGTGTTGATATTATACTTATAATAAGTAATAATCATAATAATAATATAAATATACTAGGTATCGTAAATACGATATCTTGGTTATTACTTAAGCAAATAACGTGGCGTGATAAGCATCGCGTAGGCTGTTGATGTAATAGTCGCCACCCAATCCTTCAGGGTCTTTTGCCAGCCCCGGATCCAGGAAGAAATCCCAGAAGTCAGTTCTTTACACATAAGTAAAACAAGCAGTAATCCTGTGGATCTACGAATTTAACAGTTATTTGCTTGATATTCCCCTCTTCCGCGCGTACAGCCTACTACTCGTAGCGCAATTTATCAAATGTTTCTTATTTCTATGAATTCCAGCTTATAGGATTATTTAGCCCTATAGAGCAGGTATAACCTCCTGTTAAGGTTCTGTCTTCTGGTATATCAGACCAGCTTGAATCAGAATAACCGAATATATTAAGGTCTTTATTATAGTCGTAAATAAGACTAATATCAAGATAGTTATTTAAATAAGCCTAGATCCTATTTGAAGTCATAAAATAGTCTTTTAAAGGGTTGCTTATATATCTTACACACCTATTTACTGCAAAGGCTAGATCGGGTCCAGTATACAGTAATAAATATAGTAGTGCTCCTATTTCCTATTAGTATTAATTTATATCGGCTTAGCAGGCGGTTTGCTGGTTAGGAAACAAAGTTATTTTTATAATAATAAGAGTATTAGCCGGTTTAAGGCTTTGCTTTTTATACCGCTATAATATTCTAGTGGTATAGGCCGTTTAACCTATATAAATTACTTTCCTTTCGAAATTAATAGTAATTTAATAGCCTAAAAACATACTTAAGGTTCCTAAATCTTTAAGAGATATATCCTTAGATAATTCCATATAGAACCAATTTATAGTCGTTTTATTAGGGCTTATTATAATTATATCATTAACGTTATATAAAAATAAAGCTTTTTCGTTATTCTTATAATACGTGAAGATTCTATTATCTATAGGTAATACCTTTACTCCTAAATTATTTAGTATTTTAGTAAGGTATTAATACCATAGACAAGGGCTTTATTTTAACCCGTATAATGCCTTATTACGTCTGCACATTTGACTATTAGCCTTATTTTAGTTTTCAAAACCAATAGGCTATATAGTATAGATATTTTAATATCTATATCAGCGTGTACGAACGCATTTATAATATGAAGTTATTTAAATTTCTAACCGAGACGCACTCTAAGAATAAGGGCTAACCTATAGCCTTCTGGTTTATAGGTAGTACTAAAGGTTTCGAGGTAATCTATACCGAGTACCTGATTAAAACCATATATAATCTAACGGGCCCTATATCTTATAGGTTTTCCTGTATTATCGTATTTAACTTTATTGACCCACCGTCCCCCTAAGACGCGTAGGCTGCGTTTTTCCTTTTCTCGAAGTGTATTAACGTTAATGATATTCCAGGTATTTCTTTTATTTAATTCTTAAATCTTAGCTTCCATAGCCTCTATCTAGTAGTCTTTTTCAGGGCTTTTGAAGGCTTATTTATATATAGCTGGTTTAAGTATAGTGTTTGCAGTCAAGAGTATAGACTCTATAGTAAGCTGCTAAAAAGTTTCTAATAGGGTATCTTCTGATAGATATAGTAAGGCCTTACTTCTTTAATCTGTAAATTAATCTAAGAACTCGGAGATAAAATCCTTATAGCTTCCCTTTTCAGTAAAAGGTAGAAGCACCACTTCTAGATTATCTAGAGGGTTTCTGGAATATTTAATAGCCTTATTATCACCTTTATAAGAGGTTAATAATCCTATTTATAATGGGTCTTTTTTAGGATTTATAGTCCCGGCTAGAGCCCTATTATTACTATAGGAGGTTGCCCGTAAATCGTTTTCTTTTTGGATAGAGGTATTTTCCATAGGATCGCTTTAAGGAGAAGTTTTAGTCTGATCTGTTAGTATAACTAAATCTGACTCTTCGCGCTATATTAAAATTTTTAAAAACCGATTTTTAATAATATATATATCTTAAACCCAGATTATTCTTATTAAATCAGGATTATATATTTTGTAGTTATAATCATTAAAGCTTATTAAAGCACCACGTAGATTTCGTGGGCCTAACTTTTTAAGGTTTAGGTCCGTATTTCGATAATATATTAAAGACCCCTATACCTTAATATTTAAAAGATCAGGCTTTTTATTATTGTTTAGCTTATATAGCGTTTTGAAGCCTATAGCTGAATTATGGGTTCGGTTATATATATAACCTGCAGTTATTACTGCTTCTCCCTAAAGATAAAAAGGTAGCTCTGAATAATATAATAGAGTCCTAATTTTAATAATTATAATCTTTATTACTCTTTTAATAGAGCCTTAAGGTTTGTGCGTATAAGGGGTTTTAATATGATGTATAGCGCCTATAAAAAGACGTTTAAACGAATTATTAACGAATTCGCTTTCCCTATCGGTATCCACTTCTCTTATAGTAGTTTTAGATATATTTTTAACTTATAACTTCTATTTGGTAATAGCCTTAGTAATAAGCTCTTTAGATTTATTAGGTAATAGAATAACCCAAATATATCTCATTAATCGGTCTTAAAGTAATAAGATTCTATTACGGGTATAATCCGTCGAAGCCAGGGATAGCCTGAATAGGAGGGAATAATATGTCTTAATAGTCACGAAGGGGATTAGATAGGGTGTGGTGTTTAGGGATAGGCGGTCGAGTCGGCTCCAGGACTAGTACTATCCGGGCCGGTCTGGTATAGTGTGATAAGGAGGACCACCGGCAGATAGATCGTGGTCCTAGGAATGTTTTCGGGGGGATTCTATTAGGTTCTTAGGGAAGAGGCTCTGGTTATCTATAAAAGGGGTAGGTGAAGCTAAACTCCTGACTTAGAGGTTTAGCGAATAATTTAACTCTAAATCTAACCTATTAGTTTATATTACCACTTTTAATTATCTTATAATATCTTTTTACTCTTTACACGATAACCCCCTAATATATTATTCGCTTAACCGTCTTAATAGGTATAATAACCGCTAAGAGTTATAAGTATAATTTACCTTTACTAGTTAGTTAATAAATAATTGTACCTCCTTATACGCGTTTTAGTATTACTCCTCCTGAAGATAGAGATCACGAATCGGTTCGTGAATATACGCTATCTCCTGGTCTTAAAAGCGATACTACCGCGCCTCTGCCTAGTAAATAAAAGACTATTATCCTATAAGGCCCTTTAGAGCCGTAGGTAGAACCGCCTTTAGCACCTTAGCGTGAGCCTCCTATAGTCCCTTAGCGTGAAATACCCGCGGCTCCCCCGGTTAACACTATAGAGCCACCGTCTTATCCTTAATCGGATACACGGTATAGTATTAAGGAACTAGAGAATTATCCTCCGGATTAACTATTTCCCGAGGCGCTAGACTTCCCCCTAAACTATTATAAGGAATATAAGTAGCGAGAGCGTAAGTTAAAGCGTCTAGAAGCTATTTGTTATAGCGAGGACCCGGATACTACCCTACCCCCTTATTCGGCGAACTACTATTATCCCCGAGGTGGTCATAGCGATCTATTTAAGGTAAACCTCCTTACCCTAAAATAGGATAGTAAGTTATACGATTAGTTTAGAACCTTTATAAAAGAGATTAAGGAAGGCTTTTACCTTAATCGAGCTAGTTTTATAACGGAGGCGAAGAAGGTCTCCTTTGCACGGGTTCTCTATTATACTCTTCTAACTAGTCGATAAAACTAAATAGGTTATTAAAGGAACCTTTAAGAAAACCGATATTCGACTAGTATTCTGTATTAGTAAGGGGCTTAACGCCGCTAAAAAAAGTATTAGCCTATAGAACTTAAGGTCGCCTACCTAGCATAGGCTGTTTATAAGACTCGTATTATTATTTAGTCCGCTTATCGTAACCCGACTATAGACGTTATAGACCACGCCGCTATTACCGGTATTATAAAGTCGATGATGCTATTTAGCACCGATAAGACCAGGCTAAATATAAAGCTTACCCTCTCCTCTAAGTTTCTTAGCTAATTCTAGTTAGATTATCGATATATCCCTAGTAAGATAAATATAGTAGCCGACGCTTTATCTTAGCTACCCACTACTAACGGCCCCCCGGCTAAAGGCCTAGGTGAATTAGACCAGATTTAGGAAGACCAGGCTATATATTATATTAGTAAAATCTCAATAAAAGATGATATATAATAAAGGATTATCGAAGGATACGCTAATAATTCGAAGTCAGTACCTATCTTTACCTAAACCACTAACTATAACTTATTAGTTAAGATCCCTTTTAAAGTAGATAATAGTATCTTATATTAAGTGGATTTAAATAAAAGAAAACGCCTTTATATCCCCTTCTCCTTATATAAGGAATTCCTCTAGGCCGCCTATAATAATCGGTACTATTTTGGAGCTAAACGGATATAATACGATTTAGTTAGCCGCTTTATAATCCCACCACTCCGTAAAGAGGTCGACCTATATATCACTTAGTATAGGATATATTATACCTACTAAACGGATCGGCAGGCTGCCCTTAATAAGATATAACTAATCCTAACGCCCCTAATCCCTTTCTATACTATCGCTATAGACTTTATAATCGGACTACCCGAAATACCCTCCGTAGGCATACCTTAGTAACGCGAAGGCTTCCCTTTATTCGATACCCTCCTAACCGTCACAGATAAGTTCTTAAAGGCCTCCCTGCTTATCCCAGGCTATAACACCTATACCGTAGAGGACTAGGCGTCCGTGCTCTTTTAAGCCCTCTAAATAGGTAACTAAGGTATCCCCCGCGCTATTATCTCGGACCGCGACGCTAAGTTCTTATTAGACTTCTAGATAACTCTATAAAAGGTAGCCAGAACTAAGCTAAAGTTCTTCACGGCCTAGTATCTCTAAAGTAATAGTATTTCTAAAAGGAAGAACTAGACCGTCGAGATTAAGATACGTATATACTTAGTAGATAACCTAAACGCCTTATAGCCGAAGGTAATTATACCTTTATAGTTTAACCTAAATAACGCCTTTAATACGACGCTCGGCTATATACTAAATAAGATATTATACGGCACTAAAACGAATAGTCCGCTTAACCTAATCCGTAACCTTAACTCTAAGTTCATATATAAGATATTCTAGGAGGATACGAAACTTATTATCGTAATAGTATAGATATATATAAAGCGCCTATACGATAAGAAACGGCGTAATACTCGGTTTAAGCCCGGCGACCGCGTATATATCCGCCTTAGCCGCGGGTACTCGCTCCTAGTCAAGGCCAGCTATAAGCTTAGCGCCTAACGGATAGGCCTCTTTAAGGTCCTTAAGCAGGTATCGCCGCTAGTATATAGATTAGATCTGTCTAAAACTCTTAACGTGCACCCCGTTATTAGTCTTACTTAGCTTTAAATAGTTAGGTTCGCGGAGATACCCGAGACTAGGAGACCCGTCGATATATAAGATAAAGACCGAGAGTAATAGCGGGACCTATATAAGCACTACGAGATCGAAGCTATCCTAGATAAACGGATTACTTATAAAAGAAGAGGTAAGCCACGCACTAAGTACCGTATTCGATAAAAGGACTAGCCGGACTAGTAGAACGTTTAGATACCGGTAGACGTAATAGAAGCTCCAGATTCAGTAAAGGAATTCGAAGAACGTTAAAGAGCTTTAGAGGTGCTTTATTTAGCTTTAAAGGTTTTGATAAATTGGGCTACGAGTAGTAGGCTGTACGCGCGGAAGAGAGAAATCAAGCAAAATAACTGTTGAATTCGTGGATCCGTAGGATTACTGCTTGTTAGGCAAACGCGTAGTTATGTGTGTGTATAGAACTGACTTCTGGGATTTCTTCCTGGATCCGGGGCTGGCAAAAGACCCTGAAAGATTGGGTGGCGACTGTTACGTCAACAGCCTACGCGACGGTTATCACGCCACGTTATCAGCTTAAGTAATAACCGAGATATCGTATTTACGATACCTAGTATATTTATAAGATTATTACTTATTATAAGTATAATATCAACAAAAGGGAATAAAAGAAGTTAAAAGGCTAGAGCCCGGTGAGCTCTAAAAAACTAAAGGGACCTATTTAGCCTCGCGGCGGAGCTAGGCTAGGGCTAAAGAACCGTCCCCCATAATACCGGATACCCCTTTAGAAGGTATAACCGGTATAAAAAGAATAATACTATCTAATCTCGAACTAGTAAGACTAGAAGCCCTACCGGCTATATAGCCCTAGCGTATACGTAAATCAGCACGGCTGGCTTAAAAATAAAAGATTTCTCCTAGCCGCCTATAGCTTTACTATCTTCCTTTATTCTTTACCTATAGTTAAGTGATTATAGTAATTACCTTAACGATAAGCTCCCCTAATAATTCTCTTATAATAATCCCTATTATATATATCCTCCTATAGGGCATAAGTATCTAACTAGATCTACTCCTATTCTAGTCCCTTATAATTAGCTAATTACCCCGTTATATAACCGTTAAATACTATTCCCTATTTTAGCCCTGCTATACTAAGCCTACTATTACCCTAGCCACGTCTTATACACTTCCATGCCCCCTAATATAACCTTCCATATAGTTACGTACCTAAGAGATATCTATAGATCGAAAGATTAAGAGCTCCGTGAGGAGTTTACCCGATGGTTTAGGAACGGCCAGGACGGCTCCGGCCTAAAATTTAACCGCTATTTTAGAGCCATCACACTCTTTAGAGACAGGAACGGAGTGGTATATTATCTTACTATAGCCGGTATAGCATTTAAATAGTGGATCGTAGATCACGAAGCAATCGCTAAACGTTACCGACGCTAATTAGCTAAAAGAGGGTACGATAACTCTTAAAACAGACGCCTAGAACGCACTATATTCGCCCCAGAGTCTATCGCTAATAAGTATATTAGCGTCGGCAGAGCAAAGGAAATCGCGTCGGAGTACCCATAGCCATAGTTTCTATTAGATAATAATTACACGATTACCTAGTGGCCTTAGTATAAATAATCGTTTAAATAGTACCTAGTAATAGCCTGGTATGATATACCCCGCGGACTAAATAGTTAATTTCTGCACGAATCGGCCCGTAGGGCTAGTCGCCTTATTATCACCGAGACGGGTTCCCTTATATAAGTAACTAATACGCCGAGCTAGTACTAAAGCCTTGTATTCCGCGACACGAATATTATAGCGGATATACTCGCTAGGATAGATAAGGCTATTAGTATTAGCCTGGTGCTTATAGACGTAACGGACAGGCTTGGTAATAACGAGATCCAGCGTATAGACTTTATTAACGCCACTAAAGAACACTATAAGTATATTAAATAGCACGCGACCGCTATTAAAGCTTAGCTATAGGGACTAAAGGAACGCCCTATACTAGCTATCCGGTTAGTTATAGATATACTCGCCGAAGCCAGTCTAAACCTATCCTTATCGGGAACGTAAGCTATCACGCCTAGCGCCGCTAGGCTCGGAAAGCGAGCGTATAACGGTACAGGATCTATATAGGCCGCTAAGCGGCTGTGAGCGGCTGGTCACGAGTTGTTTATAAGGTAAGGCCGAATAATTACATTATCCAAAGCTAAGGAGAAAAGAAGGAAAAGAGGAAAACTCTTGAGGTACTTACGACCTAAATATAATATCGTGGCGACCTACCAGGAACACACTATAATTAGTTAAAAGATCCGGTGGTTTACCGGATTATCTCCACGGGGTTAACCCGTAATATTACCCCCCTCCCCCCTCGGTAAGCCGTTACCGTTTAGTATAGGTTCGTAAAGCGTTATTATTTAATCGAATAACGCCTCTTTATATATTAAATCACGACCTTTAGGAACTTTTCAACCCTAAATAACCTCTCTGTTTATTAAAGAGTACTTAAGGTAAGCCTTTATAGTTATACGATTAATTAATATTCCGTGTAAGGGCGTTATTATAGTTTATAGGGTCGTTCCTTTTATATAAGGATCCTTATACCGTACCTTCGCTATCTAAATAACTTACCTAAGCTAATAATACTAACTTCGCCATCGCCTCTATAGATCTGTTTTTCTTCTCTTCTTTAATAATATATATTACTATCCGTAGTATGTTTTTTATCGACTATAACTCCTTTATACCTTATACTATCGCGCTAACCTCTTATCTCCTTCTTTTAAAAGATATTTTAGTTTTTAGGATTATCCCCGGCCCCTAAGGTATATCTTCTCGTTCTTCCTATAAGTCTCGCGTAACGTTTACTAACTTATATATATAATGTAGGGGGCTAATAATAATAATAATAATAATAATAATACCGGCGAGGAGGCACCTACTCCTGCCCTGGCTAGTAAGGAGATTATTACTCCTGCCTTAGCTTTAGACCGCCGCGCCTACCTAGCCCGAGCCGCTAAGGCTAAGGGTAAGCGTTCCGCGAACAAAGCTTCTATAGAGGTTAAGAGCCTAGCAAAACGCGCTCGTGGAACGAAATATCCTTATAGAGGGATCCGTTCGGTCTCTTGCTTCGCTTATATAAAGGTAATTACTAACGGCTAGGATAGACAGCGCTACTACTACTAATCGGGACCCGGAGCAAGGATACCCGATCCTAAATACTATAACTACTTAAAGGGCGGTTATAAGTATATTCCTCCTCCGCCTAGGATAACTAGTCCGTCGGTAGCACTCCTAAAGGCGGTAAAGGTGGTTAATAACGACTCTCTTTATAGCCCTAAGGCGATAAAGGCGCTTATAACGGCTTATTTAGCCTTCTAGAAGGCGCCCGTGGTCTTAAAAGAGGCTTCTAGCACTTTATAAGAGGATAAGCCTATCTTAACACCTATCGACTTAGGAGCCGGTAAGCCTCGCTTATCGGTATATATTACCCCCCCCCCCCCCTACGGGGACTCCTATATCACGGTAGGTGGACCTATACCTATCGCGGCGCCTTATACCGTCGTTACGCCTATCCCTAGTATAACGATTACCTTTATAAGGGTAAAAGGCCTACGCCGGCTTAACCGGTTCCTATAAGTAGTTAAGAACGTTACAGGGGTTATACGCGTCGAGGTAAAGGATATTAAGTCCTTTAAGGGAAAGAAGATAGATAGGCAGGCTAAGGTTGCGCCGTTTATATTCTCTCCTATTATCGCCGAAAGCGTTAATAGTTATAAGGATATTCGTAATAACGTTAATCTTAAAGCCTAAACCCGGTAACTGTAGGCGGGGCTTATCCGCCCTGACTTAATTAATATAGGCGGTTTTACTATTATCCTAACCTTTATTTAATCCTTACTACCTTTCCTATAACCCTTCTTCTTTTCGTAACGTTCGCGAGGTCTATTATTAACTTTAATCGGGCTATACTTCTTTTTATAGCGATCTAAGGCGCTTAATTCCTATAGAGACTCCGTCGGTTCCTGGGATATTAAAGAAAGGCGAAGCCGTCACTATGCAGAACGGCTCCGCTAGGGCTAAAACAAATAACTAACTAATAAGCTAGCCGAAGGGAGGGTTAGGCTCGTCACGGGTCCGTATCTAGAGCTAAGGGTCCCGAGGAGACGGTCGCCGGGCCTCTAGAAGGGTCGGTAGTGGTCCGATTAGGGGAATAAATAGCTAGATAGGCAGGCAGGCCTACGGTCGGCTCTTCTGGATCGTCTAGATAACTAAAAAGGGAAGGATAATATAAATTATGATTATAATAGGTGATAGGTGACGATCGTGAAAAGATCGGACAAAAAGCTAGCTAGATATAGTAGGTCTATTCCGAAGAATAGCCGCGTAGAAGACTAGATCTCTGGGACTAAGTGGTCACGTGATATCTAACGTCCTGACCCGGAACACGGGTCTGCCCCTTTATAATCGGCCCTAAATTATTAAGCCACGCCTCGTGGTCTTAATAATTTCTAAATATAAACAGTAACTATCCTAAATATATCTCTATTACCCTGATCAGGGTATCTATAAGCAGTCTTTCTTTCCTCGCGCATATATTCCTAAAGCCGTCTCTCGAAGACGCGGGCTCGAAGGACGGTGACCTCGAAGATATAGAGGTGACCTTATAGGTCCTTTATGCGTATAAGCTAGGCGGCGGTAAATAGGCGGCGGCCCTAGCATAGTCTTTAAGAAGACCGTGACGTAGAAGACCGTGACGATAAACGTATATATAGGGTAGGCGGCGGCGGCCTTTTTAGTTCCGTATAAGGAATAAGGTAACGCGGCGGCCCTAATAAAAGATTAACGACGTAGAACGCAGAACTAAGTAACGGTAGTATAGAGTATATCTATCTCTTTCTATTACCTTTATTAAGGCAGGTAGTCTACTCCTCGGTTTATAGGCGTAAAGCACGCAGGTCGGATCTTTTTAGCGGCGTGGCACGGCACGGTATATAAAAGGTAGGTCGGTTCATCGGGTCTTAGCAGGAATCGCGGCAGGTCTTTTTAAGGCGGTAGTATCATGGCCGGGCTTAAAGGAATAAGAAGAAAGAGCAGGATTAGCGGGATTAACTATAGGTAGGCGGATTAGGCTTAGGCCGATTAGAGGAACGAAGATATCGGGAAAAAGAAGAGTAGTAAAAAAGAGTAAGAAAAAGGGAAAAAGGGTAAGCAGGACGAGCTTATAGTGACTGCCGGCAGAAAAAGAAAACGGCGGGCAGGATTAAAATCCTAAAAAGAGTAGGCGGGATTAGTAGCACGTGATCTGCTTCGAAGACGGTAAAGATTAGGATCTAACGCGTACCACTAAACTAACCGATAATAACTTAATAACTAGTAGGCTAAATTAATTAAAATCGGAACTATTCGAATCCTCTTTTTCTAATTAGGCTAACGTAGTTATAAGCGAACAAAAAGGTAAAGAACTATAAAGATATAGTCTAAAGAAAGGGCTGAAAATTTAGTAGGCTGCTCCTATAGACTTATAGTATAGGCTAGGCCCCGGGCCTAGTTATCTATCGGCCCTGAAGCTATACGAAGAGGTCCCCCTTGAGGGCAGCTTTTAAATAACCCTAAAAATAATAAATAAAAATAAAAGGTCCTAATTAGGTTAACGGAGCAGCTTCGGGAAAAAAAATCCGGCCCTAGGGCGTAATCTAAAGGAAGACGCGGCCCTAGATTTAAACCTATGATTATTAGAAGACGCGGCCCCCGTTAGGAACTAGAAAAGTTCCTGCGGATTCCACGAACGCCTTCTACTTCCGAAAATGATTCTGTTACCCTAATTAGGTAAAGGAATAGGTGGAGGGAAAAAAGAAAAAAGGAAAAAGGGAAAAAAAGGTAGGTAGAGGGAGGAAGATAGTAAGGAAAGATCCCTTAGCCCTAGAGGTAAATCCACCTAAAAAGGAAGACGTTAACGGCTATTCAGAACTAGAGAAAGCTTTTATAACTTTATAAACGTCTTTATCTCCCGAAAACGATTACGTTAACGCCTAATTATAAAGGCCCTGCTTTCGCTATACCTCTGCTTTTATTGTTTTTATTACCTGCTATAAAGCTTAGATCTCTACTTTCTTTACTTTCTTTTCTAGGGAGCTACTAAATATGTTTTTAATATATGGCCGGCTTCGGCTATAATAGCCTATATACTATTATGGATAAGGATTTTCGAAGCTATTAGGTAATAGGAAACCCGTTTACTTAGGTAGGCCGGTAAGGAGGTTAATAAACGGATCGGGACCGGCTTTTATAGCAGGGGGCAGGCCTATAGTATATCGCCGCTCCTTTTTTTCTTCCTTTTCCGTATACTTATCGATATATACCTGTATTTCGTTTTCTAAGCCCGGAGGTAGGTAGGAGGGGACGGTAGGAACGGCGGGAGCGGTAGAGTCCACGGGAGGGCTCTGGATTAAAGGAACGGGAGGGGCGGTGGCGGCGGTAGGCTCTTTTATTATAGAGTCCATAGGAGGACTCTTTAAAACCGGTGCTATAGAATCGGTAGAGGCGGTAGAGCTAGCGCGAGAGCTCTATAGCGGAATAATAGGACTAGTAGAGTCCACGGGAGGACTCTTTTCTATTATAGGAACGGTGGGCGTAACGGGCGTCTTTTTCTCCTTTATAAAGCCTACGGGAGGACTCTGGATTAGAGGAACGGCGGGAGGGGCGGGAATAATAGTGGTAGTAGACGGCTCCTTTATCACAGAGTCCACGGGAGGACTCTTCGGAACCGGTGCTACGGAATCGGTGGAGGTAGTAGAGCTAGCACGGGAGCTTAGTGCTAGAATAACGGGATTAACGGACTTAACGCGCCAGTTCTTCTAAAGCGCGGAGCTATTATAGCTTTTCCGGATTATAGAGCTAACGGGGCTTTTCCTTTCCGGGTATATACGCCGATAATAGCCACCCTGACTATAGGAATAGTACCTGATTAGGCGAACTAGAACGTGCTAGGCGGCGGGACTCTTCTATAGAGTCGTACTTTTACCGCGGCGGCGGCTCTTCCGACTACTGCTTTAGCTACCCGGAACGGAGGGCTACCTATATCTAGCGACGTTACTATTAGTCTGATTAGACGAACGGGAAGTAAACGGTAAAGAGATATCGCGTGCCCTTTAAGCCTAGAGCTCTTTTAGGGCTGCCTTGTACGCTTTTAGCGTGACTCTCGTAACGACCTTAAAACAGGAGGTTAACCCGATTAGGAAGAATAGGAATATGTCCTACGCGCGACTTATCGGTTCGGGGGACTATTAGTGTATAGGTAGTCTCTGCGTCGGGATAGACTATTCTTTCTAAGTAGGTAGTCTCTGCTTTTCTATATCCGTGGTATTAGGACCCGTCGAATCGGAACTAGTATCGGACTATTAATCTATAGGTAGTCTTTATATCGGGATAGTGTGTGGCTATTAATAAGCAGGTAGCCCCTGCTTTTCCGAAGTATTATCGGGATCGCTTTTCCGGAGACTCGGGCCCCGGGAAACTATTTTTATTTTTATTATTTTTATCGTTATCGCTATATTATATCCGGAATCAGAACTCGTATTAAAATCCTTTTCTTCTTTTCTAGTGCCCACGTAACGCGCTATTCTTCCGGGCCTTAACTTAAGCCCTTCGGCCGCTATTAAAGGACTTATTAAAACCGTGCCGTAATTAAAGCTATACTATATCTAAAACCGAACTATATCCGAAGCTATACCGTGTCTAAAACTATATCGTATCCGAAGCTATATCTAAAACCGTATCTTATTCGAAGCCTATACCGTATCTAAAACTATATCGAAACCGAAGCTATATCGTAACTAAAACTTAAGACTTAAAGACTAAAGACTTAAAGGGAAAACCGTGACCGTATCGGGACTAATAACGTTAATAGGCCGTTTATTTAGGTAGGCCGGAACTACCCTTAAGCGTAGGAAACGATAAAGTCCCCTATACCGATTATATCCGCCTCCGAGCACTAATTAAAGAAAGGCGAAGCCGTTACTATACAGAACAGCTCCGCTAAGGCCAAAACAAATAACTAACTAATAGGCTAGCCGAAGGGAGGGTTAGGCTCGTCACGGGTCCGTATCTAGAGCTAAGGGTCCCGAGGAGACGGTCGCCGGGCCTCTAGAAGGGTCGGCAGTGGTCCGATTAGGGGAACGAATAGCTAGATAGGTAGGCGGGCCTACGGTCGGCTCTTCTGGATCGTCTAGATAACTAAAAAGGGAAGGATAATGTAAATTATGATTGTGATGGGTGATAGGTGATAATCGTGAAAAGATCGGACGAAAAGCTAGCTAGATATAGTGGGTCTATTCCGAAGAATAGCCGCGTATAAGACCAGATCTCTGGGACCAAGTGGTCACGTGATATCCAACGTCCTGACCCGGAACACGGGTCTGCCCCTCTACAATATCTAGGCGTATCCTTCCTACTTTACTAACGCTTCTTTTATTACGCCTCTGCCTACCTTCCTATTCCTAGTATATAGGATTTCCTTTACCGTCTATTCGTCTTCTTTTAAGCTATCAGGAATCGGTCCCGGTTAAGGGTTATATAGGACTTAACTAGGAAGCGGGTCTTCGCTTCTATATTATAGGAGGTTTATATAGAACCTCGGGTATACGTTTAAGGGTATATCTAGTTCTACTATATATAGGTTAATAACCTTAGTTACACGGTACTTCTAGTATAACTAGCTTAGTTTACGTAATAGTCGCGGGGTAAAGTAGTTTATAAGCGAGAGCTATATAAGGTCGCCGTCTCGGAACCGTTTAGCAGGGATACGATATTTATTCGCTAACTCTTCCTATTATAGTTATATAGCCGCTATTAAGGCTTAGGCGAACTCTATAGCCTCCTAGAGTCGGCGGAGTAGGTTATAGGCTACGAACTCCTAGGCGTCGGTACTTAGTTCTTTATAAATCTAGATCGGGTCGATATAGTATCCGTGTTCTAAGAAGAACGGACTTATCTTAGTAGTGAAACTCTCCTGGTTATTTAATACTAGTTAGGCTACGGGTAATAACTTATCCTAATCGTTTTAGGCGTAATAAATAAAGGCTTAGAGGTACGCCTATACCTTTTAATTCGTTTACTTAGTAGTATTATTAGTCTAGGGGTAATAAGCTATTACGGGGGAGGAGAGAAGCTCTCGCCCTTCGGGCGCGGCTGCGATTTTAAGCTGGCTCCCTATACGATAATTTTAAGTGGGCTCCTGATATATTAGATTATTAAGCGACCGTATAATACCCGTAGGTCGTTTACTAATTTCTAATTAGCTTGTTCTGTATCCCTTTAGTAGTTATTTTTTACTTTAGTAAAATAAAGCTCGCCCGTTATTTTCTTTATCTAAATAACTAAGCTTATGCCCTTAACTATAGCGCCTCTATTAACAGCTTTATTTATACTAATTAATTAATTAATAAATAACCTCGTATCCCTGCGTTAAGATATAATAAGTAATCGATTCGTTATAATTAATTAAAGAGCCGCTAACGTTAAGTAAGCGGGTATAAATAACCCCCGTAACCCAGAAGCTATTAACGCCTTCTTTAGTATATCCGATTAAGTGTCGCACGAAGACTAAATTAAAGACTCTGCTACGCCCTCCCGCCCGCCCTCCCGCGCCGCTACCCCCCGCCCGCCCTACTAAACGCCGCCCGCCCCCTGTTCTCCTACGCTATTAGAGCTATAGGCCTTAATCCTAG
>NW_027263540.1:2206333-2208344 GCF_042370955.1 Sodiomyces alcalophilus JCM 7366 | reverse complement strand
GAATAAATAGACGTCGTATATTAGTAACGCGAGATATTATAATATAGAACTGCATATAAGTAAAGACTAGTATACTTAAATTAACGCCGATTATCCTAAACGATTAACCCTATAACTTATTAATCGTTATTATAAAGCAGAGTCGTATAGGAAATTAACGCTAGCGGAGGATAAAAGCAAAATCCTTTTCCGCCGTGTTAAGGATAACTCGCGGGATAAGGTAGTGCTTACTCGTATATAACCCTAATAGAATTTCTACCTCTAAGACGTTCGTTGCTATACGTAAAATCACTATACGCGTGCCGTTATAAAGGCCCTTCTACGGGCTTAGATTCCGTAGAAGAATAACCAGAGCCCTAATCTTAAGCTCTAGCTTAGCCGGCGGGATTAAAGCGAACTCTAAAGATAATAGGAAGTCAGGACCCTAAGCGGGAGCTATACTATCGGTATCGCTAGGTTGACTTTCGATGGTATTAGTAGAGAAGTAAGTCCGCGTATTACCCGGTAAGCGCTAAATTATCGTCTTATTAATATCGTTAATAGACGCGTTATAGGCGGTTAGGATTACACGATCCACGAAGACCGTATAGTCGAACAGGCTCTGCTAAAGCAGCTTAATAGGATAGATATAATCGTAAAAACCGATATGCCCGAAGATAGCCGTAATCGAAGGGAAGAGCTTAATTAACCCATAGTGGTCTTTATAATAAGAGAGGTCGCGTAACTATGGCACGAACGCCTAATTAGCCGGGTTACTATTAGTAACCCGTATATTCTAAGTAAGGCAGAGAACACGAAGATATAGCTAGAGGGATAACCGCTAAAAGTAAGCTTATACGATATAAGGCCGGCCACCACCTTAAATAATAGGAAGGATTTAGGTCAAATCACCTCTAAATATAACCAGGATTCCACTAAAAGGGTCGCTATAGTCGCGGATATCCTATAATATACGATTAACTACTTTAAAATAATACCTATACTATATAGGAACCTTATCCTATATAACCAAGGCCGTCTCTGCTAGTAAATAGGTAAGGTTAGTATTCTTCCGGATATTTTAAAAAGAGGCCTTATTAATACGAATAGGAATCTTAAACCGCGAATAAGCCGTATAGCCGCCTTCGAATAAAACGGTAGTAATCCTAGATAAAGCGATATATAGAATAACCCGACCCTATAACCGGAAGTAGGCGTAGAGGCTATAATATATAAAGGTCTTCCTTATACCGCTAGGACCCTATAAGAAAAACTAACTACCGCGACCCGACTCAACCGCGTCGATAATCTCCCGAAACATAGCCGCCTAGTTAGAGTTAAACTTCTACTCGATCTCGTTAAAAGCCGTTAGCTAAGCGGTATAATCGTAATCCAGCTCGGCGGCTAAGAGGGAGTTACTTATCCTAAACTACTAATTATAAACGGGAGTTAGTAGACTATACTCTTTAAGAGTCCTGCCCGCGTCGTAGAGTCGTGACTTTATAAGAAAAAGGCTATAGTTAAGATAGGGCTACTAAAAAGACGGTGGATAACGGAGGCTCTCTCGCTTAATCCTATACCTAAAGTTATCGTAAATCGACTCTACGAAAGCCTCCTAGATAGCTAGCGGACTAGAAATATCACTAAAGGTAAGTATAATAATAAACAGCTTTTATAAGTCATAGCTAGTCTACTAAATAGCGGCCTCTTCGAAATAGGTAACTTAGTAGCGGTTATTATAAAGTAGACCGGTAGTAATATAGGCCTCGCAAAAAGTCCTATACAGGACCCTATTAACTATACGTAGATCGGAAAAGGAAGTCGGGCCAGGAATAGATACTAAGAGTAGCCGTAGATAATAGGGCTCGCCTAAGGTAAGCGGCACGTAATATAAGCGGCCGATCTAGAACCCGCGCCGCCTCGGGCGCCACTTAAACTCTTAAGGTAACCACGTATAACGGCTAGGGAAATTATAATAATATAGATCGCGACTATCGCTATAATCCCGATTATAGTTAAAGAAAGCTAAAGG